>NW_015386932.1:515686-575420 GCF_001527695.2 Protobothrops mucrosquamatus | reverse complement strand
CTCCAAGGCCCCCTCCCCATCCAAGGCCCCCTCCCCAGGCCCCTGCCCTTGCAAGAGCCTTCTCCTTCCAAGGCCCCCTCCCCTTTCCGAGACCCCTGACCTTGCACGACCTCCTCCCCCTCCGGGACCCTCTCCCCCTCTAGGACCCCTTCCCCTGCCTTCCAAGACACCCGCAGAGCCCCCCACCCAAAACAAACCTTCCGGAGCGCCGCCGACCGACCCTCAACCGCCCGCAGCGAAGCGCGCAGGGCCGCGGCCCGAGACGGAACGCCACCGAAAGCTCCGCCCCCCGCCCCGCGCAACCAATGGCAGCGCGCCGCCCTCTCCCAACGTTCTGCTCCGAACGCCGAGTCTCTTCCGCGGCCTCCGCTTCCCCGGAACTGCGCCGCCTTAAAGGGGCCGCGCGCTTCTTCTTTCGGGCGGGTGGCAGGTAGACGATGCCGAGCGAGGAGGCTCCTCTCCAGCCAAGTCCGGCCAGAGGAGCGAAGGCCATCCCGGAAGCGTGGCGGCTGGGATTGGCCGGCTAAGCCTAAGGGAGAGATTTTCCCTCTTTCCAGGGCAGAACTCTGGTGGTGGGGGATTATGGGAGTTGGAGTCCATGTACCTTGAAGTTACTGAACTTAGGCTAATCTTGGCCCCTGACAATATTAGCAACATTGTTACAGGCAGTCCTTGATTTACAACAGTTTACTTAGTGACAGTTCAAAGTTGCAAGGGGACTGAAAAAAGTGACTTATGAACATTTTTCACACTTACGACCATTGCAGCATTTCCCCCCCCCATGGTCACGTGATCACAATTCAGACACTTGGCAACCGATTGGATTTTAATTTGATTTTATATTGGGTGTTAACAAAATTTTAAATGAAACGGCAAAATTAATATTTCTTTTAATTATATTTTAAAATGGTGTTTGTAGGGTTTTTATCTGTTTTTAGCTTGCTGTAAGCCGCCCTGGGTCCGCCAGGAGAAGGGCGGGGTATAAATCTAATAAAATCAAAATCAAAATCAAAATCAAATCAATCATAGTTAGGCCGTGGTGTCCCCGGGGTCACGTGATCCTCCTTCGGCGACAATCCAACTCAATGGGGAAGCCGGGTTCGCTTACCCACCGGTGTTACCAACTGAACGGCAGGGATTCGCTTAACAACGGCGGCAAGGGCGGTCGCAAAATGCAGCCAAGCTCACTTAGCCAACGTGTCTGGCTGAGCCGCAGAAAGGTTGGGCTCGACCGTGGTCGTAAGTCGAGGACCCCCTGGGCTAACGAGAAAAAGAATGCCCAGGAGAGGGGGGGAGGAAGGGGTTAAGGGGGCGTGGCCCCGCGAGGCCCCGCCTCCCTCCCCTCCCTTCCCCTCCCTCCGCCGAAAGAGCCGCCGCCGCCGCCTCCCCGGCCGCGCTTCCCCGCTCGGCGCCCGCAGCCGCCGCCGCCGCCGCCCCGCTGCCTTCCGCCGGCCATGGCCGCCACCGGGGTGCTGCCCTTCATCCGCGGCGTCGATCTCAGCGGCAACGACTTCAAGGTGAGCCGGGCCGGCCGAGCCCCCCGGGGGAAGGGGAGGCTGCCCCCGGGATGGGCGCCTGGCTTCAGCCCCTTCCCGGCCGGGCTGGATCGGGCTGGGCGGCCGCCCCGCCTGGAGGAAATGCCGGGCTCCGTGGCCGCCCCCTTCCTCCGCAGGGCGACTCCCACCCCCATCCTCCCCCGCCGCCAGGATTATGGGAGTCGGGGTCCCCCGCGCCGCAGTCCCGGCCCGGCTTTCCCAGCCGCAGCCGAACTTGGAAGCCTCTTTCCAGGGTGGCCAGAACCGAGCTGGGGAGGGGGCGTCAAGGAAGGAAGGAAACCCCTCCCACCACCACCGTTGGTCCGGGCAACCCCGGATCTCCCCGCCCCCCTTCTGAACTTTCTTAAAAGTTGGCCATCCGCCCCCCCCCCACCCCCAGCCTGCCCGGGTTATGGAAAAGTCCGGAGGCGGGACTTTTGCAAATAAAAATATTCAATTTCGAAAGTAAGAAGTTAAACCTAGCTGAGCCGGCTCTTCCCATGGATTAAATAAATAAAATTTAATATATTAGAAAGAGGAAAGTGACATTTCCGGTCTAACCCGGCGTTTCTCAACCTCAGCCACTTTTCCGAAGGGTGGCCTTCATGCCGGCTGGGGAATTCTGGGAGTTGAAGTCCACCCCTCTGAAAAGTGGCCTCTGAAAAGCCCCAGAGCCGGATTGGAGGGTGGCTGCCTGCATCGTCCTGCAGCTAATTTGCACTGTACGGTAGACTGCTCCTGTCTTTGGAGGCTTCACATCCTTTTTTCAGAATGCCCAATAGAGTCTCTTTTGTAGGGGGAAGGGGGTGACCAGATCTCCCCCCCCCCCCCGATTATTCCTAGAGGTTATTTTTGGTTATACAAGAAAAGGATTGATTTGTTCAGATCCTGTGAAGTCAGGCTGCATTTCCGGTCAACTCTTGGTCACTTTAAGGTCTGGTCTTTGGCTCGTTCTGTGACTCAGGGTTGCAAATGTCAGCTGAGCCTCAGGGTGGGGGGGTGGGGGGGCCCAGTCATCTCCTCTTTCCAGCTCAGCCGCACCTTCATTTGGGGAGGGGAAAATATACGCTCTTGTTAAAGGAAGCAAATATTCGTGAATTGTTGTAAAGGTGACACGGAAAGGTTGCATAAAATGAAAAACTCGTATTTAATCATTACAATAATCGTGTATTAAATGTGTAGCCCTCTCCCGTTCGCAATGGAAGATATGAAATGTCTCATCTTGCTAGCTTGCTGCCATTCAACCGGAAAATATTATGAAATCTTGCACAATTTATTTACTTAAAAAGTTCCTCGTGTTTCCTAGAGCTAAACTTAACCTGGGTTCCTTTCCATCTTCCTTAATGTTTCCATTTATCCAGTCTCGCAAGTCACTTCCTCCTGCAGAGTTTCAGGGCCGATATTAGAATTATAATTAGCAGTGAGCCACATTTTTGGAGTGGGGGGGAGGCATGTTTGCCCTGGGATGTAATCGAGGTCTGGAATACTTCTGAAGTGACATGCAACCCTACTTATAAATAGTGATGTCACTCGGGGAGGGGGAGGGGGCAGATGGGGGCCAGCATTTGGACACCCGATCTCCGTGACTCCTTCCTTCCTAGAACGGATCAGGCTTCATAACATTTCAGGCTGTAAATTTCTTGAGACAGAAACGGTTGCTTGAAATGGTGCTTCTCTATTCTTCTCAGTGCAGGTTCAATGAGAGGGTCCGAGAATCTCAGGGTAGAGGGGGGGGGCAGTGCAAAGTCCTGGAATGATCCTGTATTTTATGGGCATTGGTTGGAAAGACCCCTTTAATCAGGGGCCTGTTTGAAGGAGAGTAGAGTAGAATAAAATATAGATAAAATATAGAATGGAGTATAAAATAGAACATAGAATAAAATACAGAATAAATAAAGAATAGAATAGAACATAGAATAAAATACAGAATAAATAAAAAATAGAATAGAACATAGAATAGAATACAGAATAGGATAGAATATAAAATAGAATAGAACATAGAATAAAATATAGAATAGAAAGTAGAATAGAATGGAATAGAATAGATCCTCATCTTACAGCCATTTGTTTAACAACTCAAAGTTATGATGGTGCTGGAAAAAATGGCTTATGCGTGGTCCTCTCACGACTGTCACAACATCCCCACGGTCCCTTGCCAGAAACGTCTCCGGCAGGTTTCCGAGTCTAACCCCCCCCCCCCCGGGTGTCTCCTCTCCCTGCGGCAGGGCGGCTTCTTCCCAGAGCACGTGAAGTCCATGACCAGCTTGCGATGGCTGAAGCTGAACCGGACCGGCCTCTGCTACCTGCCGGAGGAGCTTTCTGCCCTCCACAAGCTGGTGAGAGATCCGGGTCTCCTTTTGCTCCCTCTGAGACGCTGGGAATTTTGGGGGAGGAGATGGGAACTGGGGAAAGGGGGGAAAACAATGGGCCACAGAAACAGGGGAGGGGTTTTTTTTAATCCCCCTTGTTAAAATTGATTTTTTGCAAGTGTTATTATTACACCCTGCCACCTTCCCCTTTTACCTTTACCCTTTTTAAGGGTGAACTCAGGTGCCCAAAGAGGGGGGCTCGGGATCCTTTAGGCTTAAAAGGACTAGTGAGAGAGGAAGGATGGAGGATTGGGGGGGGGGGGTGTCAGGATTTCCCTTCCAAGATCTCTCCCCTTCCTCCTGCTTTCTTCCTAGACCAGCTCACATCCCACCCCCAGCCCGGGTCCTTCTCGATTAGATTGAGGCTCAGTGCAGAAACTCAGCTAGTTTGGTCAGCAGTGTATAACACCTGTGAAGGCAACCGGGGGGGGGGGAGGGTGCCCGCCAACCCCTCCTTAATATCACGCAGCCCCCAACCCAAGGCCCTTTCTGCTTGCCTTTCCCAACAGGAGCACCTCTCTGTCAGCCACAACAACTTGACCACCCTCCACGGAGAATTCTCCAGCCTCCCTTGCCTGCGGGTAGGTCCTCTGCACCCAGAGCTCCCCTGTTGCCCCCCCTCTGCATGGCAGCCAGGTGCGTCTGACCGCCTGTTCTCTCTCCCGCTGCCCCCTCCCCCAGACCATCGTCGCTCGGGCCAACGCGCTGAAAAATTCCGGGATTCCTTATGAAATCTTCCAGCTGGACGACCTCTCCGTCTTGGTAAGTGGCAGCTCTGGCTGGTGGCTGGCTGGGGAATTCTGGGAGTTGAAGTCCACGTATGTTAAAGCACGCTGGCTGGGGAATTCTGGGAGTTGAAGTCCACGTATCTTACAGTGACCAAGTTTGAGAAAATTTGATCTAAATCAAGGTGCGCCACTTATTTTTGCTCTTTGGGTCTCTGAGAAACGTGGCCTGTTTGGCAGCCATGGCAGCAGCGCCGGCCACGTGAGGCCTCGGTGGTCTCTGACGTCCCCTTCCTGCATTTCTCTTTCCCCAGGACCTCAGCTACAACCAGCTGACCGAGTGTCCACGGGAGCTGGAGAACGCCAAGAATATCCTTGTGCTCAACCTCAAACATAACAGGTAGTACAGCCAGACCTCGACTTGCTTAGTGATTGTATGAACTTACGGCAGACTCCCGTGGGATTTGCCTAACAACGGCTGCCGAAAATGCCAAAAAAAATCGGGTCCAGTCACTTGAAGCCTTGACGTGAAACCACAACAACTTATAACCAAAATTCAGGGCTTTACAAATTACGGCCGTAAGTCAAGGACTGATTGTCTGCCGCTGTGTGAGGATGCCCGCTCTGTTCCCTTCCTTTCTTGGTTCAAATCCAAGCTTAAATCAGAGCAAGCCATAATGACCGGTTGCCCAAAACAGAATGCAAAACAGTTTTCTTGGCAGATCCTGCCGCTCCCTCTCCTTCCACCTCGAGTGCCCGTCCGGCCTTTCTGCCATCCCAAACGGGCACTGAGCAAATGGAAGCTTCCACCCAGGACACGTCGTCGCCTGGAAGGAGCGGGCGGCATTTCCAGGCCCAGGGTCCAGCCCTCCGCGGAGGGAGACGCCCCAGGGCGTTGGGGGAAGAGAGAACGAGCGGCTGCTTGCATAGGAAACCTGGGGTGTGAACCTCTGGCTGCTTAAGTGTCTCCCTCGCGAGCGGGTGAGGCGCTGGCACCAGGCCGGGCCTACCTGGCAGTGTAAACAAGGCGTGCCCCTCTTTTCTCTCCTGCCCCACCCCCACCCCACCCCGCTTTGCCCCTGCAGCATAGATAGTATCCCCAACCAGCTCTTCATCAACCTGACAGACCTGCTTTACCTGGATTTGAGTGACAACAAGCTGGAGAGCCTGCCCCCCCAAATGAGGCGCCTGGTGCACCTGCAGACCTTGATTTTGAATAATAACCCTCTGATGCATGCCCAGCTCAGGTAAAAGGGGAGGGAGGGAGGGGGACTTCTGCAGGTTTTCTTCCATCCTTGTTCCCCTGGGAGTTGCAAGGGGAGACATTGGCCAGAAGGGAAGTCTCCTTTACTTACTTTAAAGGCGCTAGTCCCTGGGGATCGGCAGAGACCTTGGTGCACAGGCAAAGTTTGGGCTGAGTCCAGCTAGCGGGGTCGGTGCACAAGCAAAGGCCAGGCAGAATCCCGCCTGGCTTTCCTGCACCCGGCAGTGCTGCCTCTCAGCCCTTCTCCCCTGTTCTCCTTCCGCCTGAAGGCAACTCCCCGCCATGACGGCTCTGCAAACGCTCCATCTCCGGAATACGCAGCGGACCCAGAGCAACCTGCCAACGAGCTTAGACGGCCTGAGCAGCCTGGCAGGTACCAGCCGCATCCGTCCCACCGGGGAGCTTCAAAGGCTCCGTTTCCCCAGCCTTTCCCCCATCCGCGTCCTCCGAAGGCCCTGGGCCTCCAGCTGGGAGGACGATGGTGGGAACTGTCCTTCCCATCCGTCGGGAGAGAATAACCTTGGAGGGCGTTGCGGGTTACTTACGATAAGAGATAGAAGTGGGGGGGGGAAGTGACTGCAACACAAGTCGGGGCACTGTGAACCCCAGAACTCGCAGTGATGGAAGACCAGCTGGCCCTCTTCCCTCCCCCCCCCCAGTGAACCCCCTTCCTTGTGCAACTTGATCTTTCTCTCCTCGCCCTGCACAGATGTGGATCTGTCTTGCAACGATCTGAGCCGGATTCCGGAATGTCTCTACACTCTGTCCAACCTGCGGCGTCTGAACTTGAGCACCAACCAGATTTCGGAGCTGTCTCTCTGCATCGACCAGTGGACGGAACTGGAGACCCTCAACCTGTCCAGGAACCAGCTCACTTCCCTGACGGTGGGTGCCCCTTCCCGGAGGCCACGTCCTTTGGGCTTCTTTGAGGAGTAGCTAAGGACAGGCCAGCAACTGGAGCGGAGCCAGGGAGGGCTTTATTATTAAACCATCATATTGGATTAAAGCTGGCAGGCTGAACGAAACCACTGAGCTGCTCTTAAGAACAAGGCACCAGAGTTTCCTCAACCAGGCCTTCGTGCACAGACAGTCCTCCACTTATGACGGATCACTTAGCAACCACTTGAAGTTATAATCTACCTGAAAAGGGGACTTACGACCTGGATCCAAACTTCCTTAGTTAGATGAGGAAGGTGGGTATGCTGGATCCGTTGCTTTTCCAGGCAAGAAAAAACAGAGATATTGAGGAACTGGCAACCTCCCAGGGATAAAGAGGCAGGCCAGGGTTTCTGAACCTTTAAGTTACCTTTATGATGTGTGGACTTCAACTCCCAGAATTCCCCAGCCACATGCTGGGAGTTCAAATCCACAGGTCCTAAAGTTGCCAGGTTTGAGAAATACTAATACAGTAGTAGAGTACAGGAGATAGATGGAACCGAAAATCAACGTTTTTCTCCCTTTGCATTGCGATTCATGGACTCTTTTGTTCGATGTTTATAAAAAACAATTCTGACTGTTTTTGCCACAAGGGATGTATTTGCACCCAGTTTTGTGGAAAAGCAGCTTCCGAATGAGGAAGCAGGGATTGCTTTCCTTCCTGAAATTAATTTTTCATCCATCCTTCCCCCTCCAGTCTGCAATCTGCAAACTCACCAAACTAAAGAAGCTCTACTTGAATTCCAACAAGCTGGACTTCGATGGCATCCCCTCCGGCATCGGGAAGCTGGCCAACCTGGAGGAATTCATGGCTGCCAACAACAACCTGGAACTCATCCCCGAAAGCCTCTGCAGGTGCGTTGCGTTTCGCTCCTCCGCCCCAAGTAGCGCGGTCATCGCTCTCTGGACAGGCCGGACTTCAGCTTAAGCTGGACTTCTCCTCCGAGCCTCCTCTTTCCACAGGTGTGTGAAGCTCAGGAAGCTGGTTTTGAACAAGAATCGCCTGGTGACCTTGCCGGAAGCGGTGCATTTTCTGACCGACATCGAGGTGAGAGTTTTGGGGACAGAGGAATCCTGCAAGGAGGAGGAGGAGAAGGGTGGGGACATCTTGGCTCCCCCTTGAGCAACGGTCGAGGGTCAAGGACTAGCTCTAATATGAAAAGGGGGAAAAATATTTTTCAGAAAGTCTCCAATTTGTGTTCTAGATCAGGGACAATGAGCGAAAGTGGGTGGTGATTGAGAGTCTTCAGTTCCCAGATAACAAGCTGAACGTTCTCCCTGGAGAACCTCTTGTCTTCTCTGCTCCTGACTGAGATCCTCTTCCCTGCTTGCAGATCTTGGATGTCCGGGAGAACCCGAATTTGGTGATGCCTCCGAAGCCCGTGGACCGAACTTCAGAGTGGTACAACATTGATTTCTCCTTGCAAAATCAGTTGCGGCTGGCTGGGGCATCTCCTGCCACAGTGGCAGCGGCAGCTGGAGGTGAGCTTAGGACCTCTTTGGATGTAGGTTAGGAGCCCTTTTGGGTGTGTAGTTTTCTTGTCCTCCCCAGCAAATAGCCACACTAGAAGGATAAACTGTTGCCTTCAACCTGATCATCTCAAGAACTTCCTTCTGCTTTGTAAACTAGAAACACGTCCGACCCCTCTCTCCCTGAATCATGTCCTCTTAGGACCACCTTCCCAATCTTGTTACTTCTCGATGGGAACTAGAACCTCTCCATCCAACGTTCTCTTCTCCATCTCTTGCTTTCTAAAACTCCCCCCCCCTTCCACCTGTGGTTCCCAGGGAGCAGCCCGAAGGACCCCCTGGCACGGAAAATGCGCTTGCGAAGACGCAAAGACTCAGCCCAAGATGACCAAGCTAAGCAGGTGTTGAAAGGCATGTCAGATGTGGCCGAGGAGAAGAATAAGAAGATGGAGGTAAGGTTGGATTCATCTCCAAGTGACCCCCATGCCTGTGGAGGAAAAGGCAAGCTGTAATGGGGGCTAAATGAAGACCACCTCCCCTTCCTCTTCCTTCTTTCCACCTTTAGGAGAACGGAGACCTAAAATACACGGACCTGAAGACCCGTCGCTGGGACAAGAGTTTGGAGAAACCTCAGCTCAACTATTCGGAGTTCTTCACAGAAGATGTGGGTCAGCTGCCAGGGGTCACCGTCTGGCAGATCGAGAATTTTGTGCCCACGATGGTGGATGAGACTTTCCATGGGAAGTTCTACGAAGCTGATTGCTACATTGTGCTGAAGGTGGGAACAACCAAAAGGCCAGTGTGTGCGTATGTGTCGCTGTGGTATATCCACAGCCTCAACTTACCTGTCTGAGACTGATTTATGGCAATGTCCTTCAACCGCTTTACAAAAGTTGGGCAAGATATCTAGTCTACAGCCCACATCTAGCCTCGTTTCATGGGTTGTGGAGAGCAAAGCACACAGAGAAGAATCCTCATGGGAAACTTTTTCTAGAGTTCATTTCCAACTCTAGAAAAAGTTTCCCATGAGGATTCTTCTCTGTGTGATCTGCTCTCCACAGCCCATGAAACGAGGCTAGATGAGGTAGTCCTCAATTTATGACTGGTTGTTTAACAATTGTTTGAAGTTATGACAGACCTGTCTTGGGTTCCTTATGACCCAAACTTCTGGTGATCGTGTGACTGAACCTTGAGTACTAAGCAGCCAGGCGGCAATAACCACCCCAAAAAGGGTCATAAAATTCGGTTGGTCGTGTTCTATGACCATCTGTGATGGTCTCTAACAAATAATGGCTCTTCTCCAGACCTTTCTTGATGACAGTGGCTCCTTGAACTGGGAGATCTATTACTGGATCGGCCAGGAGTCCTCCCTGGACAAGAAGGCCTGTTCGGCCATCCACGCTGTCAACCTGCGCAACTACCTGGGGGCCGAGTGCCGGAGCATTCGAGAAGAGATGGGGGACGAGAGCGATGAGTTCAGCCAGGTACACAGCTTTCTCTGCGGGCTTCCGTTCCGGAGACCTTTGCAGGCCTTCAGAACTGCAGGAAATTGCCCCAAGAAATTGATAAATAAGAGCAATGGGATTCAACATGAAAAGACATTTTATATGTTGTTGTGAAGAGAACAGGGTTATGAGCTGGCTTGCGTGTTTAATCCATGGTGGTTGCCAGTTTGCTTTAATATTATTTCTGTCTTTCCGCTTTTGAAAACACCATATTTTCTTTTACATCCTCTGGCAGGTATTTGATCATGAGATCTCCTACATCGAAGGGGGCACGGTGAGCGGATTCTACACCGTGGAAGACATCCATTACATCACCAGGTAAACCTGAACCATCCACAAAATCAGGCTTTGCTCCAGGTGCTCAGGATGAAGCTGGTGGTTACGTTTGGGAGTTGGAGAAAGTGCAAAAATACTATTTCCCAGGCTCATTAGCCATTTCTGCTCTTCCTCCATCTGCATCCCCCAGGAGTTAGGATGACATGGGGGAGTTTCAGGAGAGAGAGAGTGTCTTTGGGTTGGGTCCAAACTGGTGTCTCTCTTGGCAATTTGGGCGGGAATTGCCTGCTATCCTGGTTTGTCTCTATCCTCGCTGGCTTGCAAATGTCAAGGTTACATTCTTTTCTAGCCTGCCAGTTCTCTGATGGCAACTTGCAAACTCTAATCCGTCATTTGTGGAGGCTGCAGCAGTTATTTCAACCTCTTGTTTTCGAATGCCCTCTTCAAATGTCTTAAGAGGAGAGAGAGAGAGATTGATGATCAATTTCACAACATTTAGTTTCTTGCTTTCTCTGCCTCCCTCCTCCCAAATGGATATAACCAAGCTGCTGTTTCTGCACTCTCAATGCAGGCTTTACCGTGTTTATGGAAAGAAGAATATCAAATTGGAACCAGTTCCTCTGAAAGCAACCGCTTTGGATCCTCGGTAAATACGCAGAACGGCCTTCTTTGGAAAGACCTCTGTGGGGTGGCTGGGAAAATGCTGCTGGCTATTTTTTTTTAAAAAAAACATTGCTCTCCCTTTTCTTCCATCCCTTCTAGCTTTGTCTTCCTGTTGGATCACGGCCTTGAGATTTACATCTGGAGGGGCAGCCAGGCTACTCTCAATGGTACCACCAAAGCCAGGTGAGTGCCAAAAGAAGGTTGTGGCACAGCTGGTCTCTGAAACATCTGGAGGAGTTCTGCAGAAGTGCATTGACATTAGCTATGTCACTATTTTACCTTGCCATTATTGCCAGCACCCCCAAAAATGGACTCAAACAGAAACTTCGTGGTGATGTCAGGCTCCATAAACCAAGAAAGACACGTTGAGATTTTTCAAGCAGATTTCTTTATTGTTGCTCACTTATAGATTAAAATCTTGCCAAACTGAAGCCGACTACTTGGACCATAAAACAGAGACTCTGTGAACCCTTAAGGAGGAACAGTCTTCACCCCCTTTCTCACACACTATCTAAGCTGCTCTGTCTCTTGCTTCTCTGGAATTCGCTCCCTCCCTCCTGGGAATCTGGACAACAGTCCATGGGGGGAGGGGGAGGTGTGGTATCACAGCCAGTCTCTCTCCTTCACCAATCAGAGTCTTGGCTGTGTAAAAGCATCGGTGCCAGAGATGGAGCTCTGAAGGTTGCTAGCGTTGGGCACAGAGGTTGGGCCTACAGTTGGAAGCAGGAAGCTTTATCTGAGGAGACTCAGGTTCTCTCTTCATTCGGCTGGTCCTAGACTCATCTCCCACCGAGTCTCCTCTCTTCTTCTCAGGCTCTTCGCCGAGAAGATCAACAAGAACGAGCGGAAGGGCAAGGCTGAAATCCTGCTGCTGACTCAGACCGAGGAGACGCCGGAGTTCTGGGACCTCCTGGGTGGGCAGGTGGAAGAGATCCACGCTAACGTCCCCGATGACTTCAAGCCGCCCAGGCCCAAGCTGTACAAGGTGAGGAGTGGGGAGAGTTGGGACTGTAATCATACATCTTAAGCTTCAGCTTCTCCACTCATTTCTGTAGGGATTTTCCAGAAATGTGCTACCTTCTTCCATTATTCCCAATCAAGTCTACCTGCTCTAGACCTTACATTAGTCTCTGGAGGCATTTATGCCCAACGGTGTTGATAGCAAGAGAAGGCGGGATTTGGGGAAATCAGTGATGTCCTGTTGGCTTGGATCACACCCAGGATGGCTCATACTGGGCTGTGCCTGCGACCTGCTCTTCCTTCTTCTCCTTTCCTCCTCCTGCGCAGGTTGGCCTGGGACTGGGCTACCTGGAGCTGCCCCAGATCAACTACAGGCTGTCTGTGGAGCACAAAAAAAGGCCACCGGTGGACCTGTTGCCCGAAATGAGGCTGGTAGGACTCTGGGAACAATGTCTGCAAGGTGGTGATGGGAGCAGAGTAGAAGTTCTGGATGGTTTCTGATTAAACCTAGTCCAGAACCTGGTTTTTGGACCTCTCTTACCTTCCAAGAGTCCTGAAAGGAGATTTCACGTGGTCCCGTTGAGTCTCAACCATCTGCTTTTGTCTTCTTCACTGATAGCTCCAGAGCTTGCTGGACACCAAGTCGGTCTACATTCTGGACTGCTGGTCAGACGTCTTCATCTGGATTGGCCGGAAGTCTCCACGCCTGGTGCGGGCGGCTGCTCTCAAGCTGGGCCAGGAGCTGTGCAGCATGCTTCACCGCCCCAAGCATGCCATGGTCATCCGGAACCTGGAAGGCACCGAGTGCCAGGTTGGAAGGAGGGCAGCTTGGCAAGGAGGGACGACGGGGGTTCCCAAAGGACTGTAAACCATCTTCAAGGGTTGATCAAGCCATGTTTGCCCACTTGGGAGGAGAGGAAGCATACATATAGGGGTGGGGGCTGCAGGACTCGGAAAGTAAGGAGGCAGAATTTGCAAAGCATTCTAGCTTCTTCTAGCCTTATGTGAGATTCTGATGACCAAGGTCTCAGCTGAAGGGATGTTCCTACAAGAGAACAGAGCCAGCGTATATCGATTGCATGCCTGGGGGATTCTGGTCATTTAAGTCCTCGGCTGAAGATTTACTGGACTTGGTCGGTCCCGTGTTTGCTGGCTCTTCGTGATTCTCAGAACTCTGTATCTGTAGGACTACCTTCAATATTTTGTGTTCTGGAGCGAAAATGTTTACCTCCACATTTAAAAGTGAAAGCTTCCAGCATAGTTTTCTTCTGCTTGGTCTGGATTTTATGGCACTGATGAGGATCCATGTCCCTGCCAGGTCTTCAAATCGAAATTCAAGAACTGGGATGACGTGCTGAAGGTGGACTACACCCGCAACGCTGAGGCGGTCCATAAACCTGAAGGTCTCTCAGGAAAAGTGCAGAAGGATGCTGAGAAGAAGGACCAGCTCAAGGCTGACTTGACTGCCCTGTTTCTGCCACGTCAGCCCCCGATGCCTCTGAGCGAGGTAGGTCCTACAAGGTGGAGAGAACCAAGCTAGGCCCACAACTCTGGCTCCCTTGTGTGGAAGTAGATTAAGCCTTCTCCAAACTAGCGTTTCTCAACCAGGGCAACTTGAAGATGGGGGAACTTCAACTCTCAGAATCCACCAGCCAGAAAAGTTGGCTGGGGAATTCTTGGGCTTGAAGTCCACCCATCGTCAACTTGCGGAAGATTGAGAAACCCTCCTCCAAACATTGGGTGATGTGACCATGATGAACTAGATCTAGCATCGCTTTGAGACACCTAGAACATTTCCCCACCCAAAACATTCTTCCATTTTGGCACTTCCTCTGTCTCCCTTGAAGGCCACCTGTGTGACTCGGGTCTTTGCTTTCCCTCCCCCAGGCAGAGCAGCTCATGGAAGAATGGAATGAGGATCTGGACGGCATGGAAGGTTTTGTCCTGGAGAACAAGAAGTTCACCCGGCTGCCTGAAGAGGAATTTGGCCACTTCTACACCCAGGACTGCTACGTCTTTCTCTGCCGGTAGGTCATCTCGCCAGCTTTCCAGGTGCTCCGTGAACCTTGGTTCCAGGGAGGTCTTTCTGTCCTAATTTCTCCCTTTGTCCAAATCAGTGCAGTGCATGGTGTTCCTCAGAGTAGGGAAGTGGGTTGAGAACAGGTGCTTCTTCAGAAATGCTCCTCTCCCGTTCCGGTGGGGGTCTCTGGGACCTTCCTGGTGGGCTGAAATTCAACCCTCTGTTCATGGATGGTCACTTTTCTTTGCTGAGACCCAACCCCTAAGCGATGCCCTTCCTATTGAGTCCCACGTGGGCCCTTTGGACAAGGCTTAGATGCCTGGCCAACGCCAAGCCTCCCTCGAGATGTTCTCAGACGTTCTCCGAGGTCTCCACCTATCAGAGCTGCTTTGTATGATCCTTGTGCTGAAGGAGGTTCTTCAGGTTGCCTCTTTTTTTGCCAAGGCTGCTTGGGGAGACGTAACCGAGTAATTCTGGTTTTGTCCTGAGAGGTACTGGATCCCTGTGGAGACAGAGGAAGAGGAGGAGAAGAAGAAGAAGAAGAGAGAGGAAGGGAGCGCTGAAGGGGAGGACGACGCAGAGAAGGAGGAGGAAGAGGTGGAAGAAGAAGAGAAGCAGCCAGAAGAAGACTTCCAATGTGTGGTTTATTTCTGGCAGGGCCGGGAGGCCTCCAACATGGGGTGGCTGACCTTTACTTTCAGCCTCCAGAAGAAATTTGAGAACCTTTTCCCAGGCAAGCTAGAGGTGAGCCAGAAGACCATCCCTGTGCTTGGAAGGAGAGTGGGGAACTGGGCGCATCCATCCTCTCGGCAGTGTTCTAGACCAGGGGTCTTCAAACTTGGCCCTTTTATGACTAGTGGACTTCAACTCCCAGAATTCCTCAGCCAGCAAAGCTGTTTTCAAACTTGCCCCCTTTAAGATGGGGCCAAGTATGGCTGAGGTTTCTGCACCCCCGCCCCTCCCCTCACCCCTCCAGGTTGTGCGCATGACGCAGCAGCAAGAGAACCCCAAGTTCCTCTCCCACTTCAAGAGGAAGTTCATCGTCCACAAGGGCAAGAGGAAAGCCAAGGATGAGAATCTCCAGCCCAGCCTCTACCACATCCGCACCAATGGCAGCGCGCTCTGCACCCGGTGAGGAGCTTCCTTCCCTGGGCACGGTTGGGGTCCTGGGCCTCTGGACTTGCTGAGACCCTTGCAAGCCTCAGAGGGGATTGAGGTCCTGCTGGCGGAGGAACTCGGGAAGTTCTCCCATTCCTGCTCTCCTTGCAATTTGAGATCTCCTCAGTGGGTTTACACAAGAGTTTGGATCTTGGAACCCAGAGTTGGAGAGCGGTCACCTAAAAGGCAATGCTAAGCCCCACCTCCTCCCGCCCTCTTCAGAGATGGTTTGTTCCAGAGTCAAAGCCCAAAGCCCTTTGGCCAAAGCTGGCTTCCTTGACATTCCAGCTCCTTCTTTGTGAACCAAATTAATTCCCTTGGTCACTCTTCTTTGGCCATGTGCCAGTCCATCAACCCAACTACCCAAACCCAAATCAACCTATCAGCCCAAACCCCGACAAGGGAAGGTACCTGTGGCTCTTCCCCTTTGTCCCTGCGGGTGCTGACGGTCTCCCCACCTCCTTCCTCTGCAGGTGCATCCAGGTCAATACAGACTCCAGCCTTCTGAACTCTGAATTCTGCTTCATTTTGAAGGTAATCTAAGCCACCAATGGATGAAAACTGGGCAGTCGCTTTCTTTCTTTCTTTTAATCTGATGCTCTTTTGTGAAACGCAGCTTGGCAGTTGGAATTCGAGGCCTCTTTCTGGGGTACCAATCCCCCAAAAGTGGTGCCCCCAGAATGCTAACACTTCCATACCAGCCCTGGCCACGCTGGCTCCGAATTCACGTAGCCTGAACACGTCCAGTGAAAGCCAGGCAGGAGAAGGCTGACCTTTGCCACTTTAAGACTGGTGGACTTCAACTCCCAGAATTCTCCTTCCAGGTTCCCTTTGAGAGTTCCGACAACCAGGGCATCGTGTACACCTGGGTCGGCCGAGCTGCCAACCCCGATGAAGCCAAGCTGGCTGAAGATATCATGAACCATATGTTCGATGACTCGTACAGTAAGCAGGTAAAGAGAACAAATAGAAGAGAATACTTGTAGCTCAGGGTGGACATGAGGGGTCCTCGGTGCCCTCTGAGCTTGGTGCTTTTCTTGCAGACGTTTCTTGACCCAACTAGGGAACATCATCAGCGCTAGAAGCTAGAACCCCTTCTAGCACTGATGAGGTTACCTAGTTGGGTCACGAAACGTCTGCAAGAAAGCAGCCGAGCTCAGAGGGCACCAGGGACCCCAGAGCTGCAGACAACTTGGGTGGGAAAACCCAGCGGCAAATCTTTCCTCACTTCCCCCTCCCCTCCCCCTCCTTCTCCCCTCCCCCTTGGTTTGCAGGTGATCAATGAGGGAGAAGAACCAGAGAACTTCTTTTGGGTCGGGATTGGAACCCAAAAGCCTTACGACGGAGATGCCGAATACATGAACTTCTGCCGTCTCTTCAGGTGAGCCAGCGAGTCTCCTGGGTGGATCCCTTCTTCCCCAAGACGAGGGCTGTCCTCATTCCCTGGCGAGAACCAAACGCCTCCATCTCTTTGCCTAGCTTTTCTTAGCTTTATTTGCTTTGTATTTTATCTTTCTACTGTTTGGAAGCCGCCCAGAGTCACCTTATTTAGTACATAAAAATAAATTCCCGGAGAGCAGAAGGAGCCGGCCTTCTTTCCAAATTTGCCATCACCCAGCAAGCCCTCAGTCTGTAGCAGAATCCAAGACCGGCCCTCAAAGAGACCGAATTTGCTCCTGGGGGAGTGGTGGGGGGGGGTCCGCTATTCCCTCTTCTGCTCTAATGTCCATCTCAAGAGACTTTTTTTTTCCTGGTTTTGTCTCCTCCTTCCCCCCCCCCCCCAGGTGCTCCAACGAGAAGGGCTACTTCGCGGTGTCAGAAAAATGCTCCGATTTCTGCCAGGACGATCTGGCGGACGATGACATCATGTTGCTGGACAACGGCTGTGAGGTCAGTCTGGGGCAGGAGCCGGACGGGACCCTCGGCCGGCTGTGGCCTCGAGCAGCTGGTGGGACCGGGAGGAGACGTCTCCCTGGGTAGCCCTGGGGGGGTCTCCTCTGGAGAAGAAGCCACCGCCCGGTCCCCTCTTCCTCTTTTCCAGGTCTACATGTGGGTGGGGACGCAGACCAGCCAGGTCGAGATCAAGTTGAGCCTCAAAGCTTGTCAGGTAACCATCCGGAAGGGTCGACAGAGGCCATTCTGGGGGGATGCCGAGGGAGGGTCCGTGTTCCTCTCCTGCTTTGGCTTCAGCAGGATTTTGCCGGCCGGGGAGAAAAGATCTCGCATCTCCTGGCCTCCTCCACTCCAGCGGCATCAAGATAGTCCTTCATTTATGACCGTTTGAAGTTATGACCTACCTGAAAAACAGGGAGTTACGGCCCAGTTTCAAAGTTCTGACAGTCCCCCCCCCCCCGGTCATATGACTGCACTTCACTGCTCGGCAACACCACGTTTTCCAACGGGTTTTGCTGAAAACTGGAATTCGCTTACTCAATTTCAAAACGTTTGAGGGATTGCTGGGATTGGGCCAACCTAGAATTGCTGGGATTGGGCCAACCTAGAATTAAGGAGAAACTTCCTGATAGTGAGGACAATTAACCAGCGGAACAGCTTGCCACCAGAAATTGTGGACACCCCATCACTGGAGGTTTTTAAGAAGAGACTGGACAGTCACTTGTCTGAGATGGCACAGGTTCTCCTGCGTGAGCAGGGGGCTGGACTAGAAGACCTCCAAGGTCCCTTCCAGCTCTATTCTATTCTATTCCTTCCCTCCTCAGGTCTACATCCAGCACATGCGGTCCAAAGACGCCAGCCGGCCCCGGAAACTCCGGCTGGTGCGCAAAGGCAACGAGCCGCTTCCCTTCACCCGCTGCTTCCACGCCTGGAGCACCTTCCGGAAGCCGCTGGCTTAACGGCAGCCAACGCCAGACCTCACTCTCTGCCGCCCGCAGTGGCCCCACTGGGGATCCCCTGACGGATGGACTTTGTAGTCTTGTGCCAGCGCTGGGCGGCCCATCCCCGCCCTTCACTGCAACGCGCTTCTCTTCGAGCCGCGGATTGGAGGAAACGTTACTCAGAGAGGTGGGGGGGAGCTGAATTGCCCCCTCCCACCGTCACCGTCCCCCAAATCCACCTCCTGCTTCCGCTTCCAATGCCAACCAAATCTCCAAGTGGCCATTAAGACGCCTGGCCCTCTCTTAGCCATTCTTACAGCAGAGGTGTCTTGGTTCCCCCCCTCAAACCCCCTCCATAATGCTCTCTCAACAACCACCCCCCCCCGCTCAGGTGCCGCAGCCTCCCGGCCTCGTTCTGGGGTGCAGGGTGGGCTGAGCCCCAGGAGCGCACCTCCCCCCCCCGGCTGGGGGTCTCGGGCAAAAGTTTGCAGAGATTCTAGCACTTTCCAAATTAAGCGTGGAGCGGGAGCAGAGAGGTCTAGCAAGAGGGGGTGGGGGAGGCTCAGGGAGGCCCCTGCCCTGGAAAGCGAGCATAAGATCCCCCCATCTTCCATCCCAGGGAAGGAAGGATTTCAGCAGCTGCTTTTGTGCTCCTAAAAGCCACCCCTGGCTAAAATCCGTTTGTTTTTTACAGCTGCTAAAAGCACAACTGTCTTTTATTGCCTTCCAGTTGAATGCCTGGATCTGTTCTTCCTTCTTTTTTTGCACTGAATTACAGAGTTTTTTTAAAAAAAAATCACAAAGAAGTGGTGCCCTGCTGGCTTCTAGTCCTCATGAGGCACTAGGTTATGAAAAGCAGATCTCTTGCAATTTTCTGCTTTGCAGTCAGCTCCTTCCTAGATCCCCACTTTTGGAAAAGGTGGGAAGAAAAGCCACAGAAAGGAAGCACTTGGAAGAACTTGTAAAAAGCAGGAGAAGTGGCACTCATTTTAAAGCCAGCCTGGATCAACTTGATGCCCGCCAAACATCTGGAGCAATTGCTACCAGCGGCAGATTGCATGGCCAAAGGCAGAGGATGGCGGGCATCAACTCCAAACAGCTACAGTCGCAGGCAGGCATTCAACTAGCAAAGTGCAGGGTTGCGTCTGGCCTAGCGCAAACACAGCGAAGGGGGTGTCCGTTCCAGGGCTTCACAAGCTTCCTTTTTAATTTCTCAATAAAGATTGCAAAGTTGGCCACTGTAGTGTCCTTCTGTTCTGACAGCAATAAGCAAATCCTGGTTCACTCCCACTACTGTTTTTAGTGATTTTCCTCCCATCTTAGGTGCCAGTCCTATAAGTGGCATTTTCCCTCCTTGGCTGGTAGTAGGAAAACTTCCGTATTTCAGTACTTTTCTCTGCCTCTGTTTGCAAAGAGGGTCACTGAGAAACCAGACTACAAGAGAGGCTGCTTTAGATAGTAAATGCTTTATTCTTCCTTTATTAAAAACCTGCATTAATTACTAAACAATGCTAAATCCATTCCCTGGACCAAAAAAAGGGGGATCTGAAGAGGTCATAGTACAAGGAAACTAGCCCACCCTCCCTCAGTGGCTACCACAAAAAAACCAAAAAAAAAGACTCACAATGTCACACCTCCATCCACTCACGCAGACACCCGTCAGGCATTCACACGGACACAGAGCAAGAATCAAATCGTACCGTTCCACCCAAGCGGACTTGTAAAGTTCCTTCCCGGGGAGCCAAACTCTCACATCAAAAAGGGGGACTTTTAAAAAGCGTTTTGCCCCACTTCTTAGCCTCCCCATCTTATCAACCCCCCCCCCCCAGGGGAGTTTTCTTGGCACAAAAACAACCGTGAGAAAAAGGAATCCTTCCCAGCAGGAAAGCGTAGCTCCAGGTCTGTGTGATGGGCTCGCCTCTTCTTTTTTTTGGCACAAGAAATTTTCCCACCTGAACGGGACAAGGTGGAGGTGAAGCAGAAGAGAACCCACCTCCACTCCAGAGAAAGGGGTCCACGATGCCGGGCAGCTGTGGGGGAGGGGTGGGCGCTCTGACAGGAGGGCCAAAGAACCATGCTTGGGACCAGATCTCAGCAACGTGCACAAAAACGCCTTGCCACAACTTTGCACAGTTGCACACGCAGCTCGTTCTTGGAAAGTCTGTCTGTGGCTTGCAAAAAATCCCAGCAAGAAGTTTCTAAGGCAGGGAGGACCCCCTCCCCACACACACACGGGGACCTTTGTCGTGGTGTGAGAGTCAGCAGCCACCGCAGAGAGCTGCCTGCAGCTGTGTTCCCCGATCACCAGGCAAAAATCAAGCTGGCTCAGCCAAATTCAGCGCAGGCAGCCAAAGCCGGGATTTCAAATGTGGGAAGCTGGAGGTTCAGGGAAACGGTGAGTGGCATGTCAGAGGACACTCGTAAGAGTTGGCCAAATAAAAAGAAGAAAAGCCCACCAGGGGGTCTGAAGCTGGCATTGCTGCTGGCATTCAGTGGAGACCCTACATTCTCCAGACCGGACCAAAAACCCCATCTTCAGCTCAGCAAAAACTCTTTGCTTCCTAGACTTGGGGAGTCCCTTCTCAGATTGAAAGGGAAAAAAAGCACAGAAACGTAAGCCAAACTTATTTACCATCTTATCATCGCCTGGGATTAAGGGACGTACATCAACTCTGTACCAAGCCCAGTTAATTTTCCCTCCCCAACACACACCTAACCCCCCCCCCCCAGGAAATTGGAATTTCAGAAAGGAAAGAGGAAGCTACTTTGGCATTGCTAATTAACCCAAAATCTACAAATCTGTTTAAAATCAAATTGGGCCCACAGGCAGCTAGGGAGGAGAAGAAATCTGTTTACACATCAAATTAAATTATTGGAGAGGCAAATGAATAGAATGACTCAGGGATTTTCTTACCCCTCATCCTGGACATATCAACTAACACGGGGGAGGAAGGAAAAGTGAACAATATTGGAAAGGCATGATAGTATTTCTTGCAGAGTGTTTTCTTGGGACTGCTATAATTTTCTTGCAGCCCTAGGACTTCCTATTTCACAAAATTTGCTTTGTGCTTGGATAAATATTCCCGATCCTGTGTAACAAAGAAACGAAAAAAGAAAAAAAAATCTTCAACTGTTTCCTCCAAATTAAAAGGAAGAGAAGGAGGAGGAGGAAGAGGAGGAATGGAGGAGGAGGAGAAAGGAAGGTCAGTTTCCATCAGTATCACAAAAAGCCTTTCTTCAAATCTGTTCTTGGCCTCCAACTTCCCATTTTGTGTCCTCTGAGCAGAAAATACATAATTTCTCACTGGATCCAGTACACCTTTTCTCGGGGAGCTCAGCCCAGACATAGGGAGGGTTCTGAAGAGGGGAGAAGATGCTTCAAGCAAGACCAGAAGAATCTGAGCATCGGTAGCCATTCCCACCTACGGCAAAAGGCAGGCCAAGGAACTGTCCAGCGTTGCATCGCAGCAAAATCCCTCCCTCCGTTGGTCCATCGAAAGCCCCTTTCCTCCATCAAAGGACCAGCTGGGCCAAAACAACCCAATAGTTTCTTCGGGGGGGGGGGGGTGTGTGGCCTCAACCCAGGTGGCCTGGTCCTCCTCCTCCTCCTCCCAGTGGCTTTGTCTTCAAAAGAAAACGTTTAAAGTCCCCAAGTCTCTGTGCAATCGAAGAGCAGATGCTCCAAAAGTGGTTCCTCCGGGACATTGGCACATTTTTGTGGGTTTTTTTTCTCTTTTCCTTTTTTTTTTTTTTTTTTTTTTACATATATAGACATATATATCTATCAAAAATGCAAACTTGGAGAGGTACCGAGGAAGAGATGCTGCCTGTCCACTTCCAGGCCGGCCACGTGTTAGAAAAAGATTGCAACTCTTTTTGTCCTTGTAAAAAATACACAGGGAACAGTCTGGAGGAGAAGGAGGAGGAGGAGGAGGAGAGGTAGGACCAACAGTTTGTTGCAAGAACAGCGAGAAGTCTCGGTCCCGAAGGTCCAAGCATCACGTGGGACAGTGCAGGGTCCCTGCAAAGGAAAGGGTCAGACCTTAAAATAGGCTGGACAGAGCACCGAGTCCCTCTCTCCGGCCACACTCCGCCCTGCGTCCATCTTTCCTCTTTCCTTCCTGGTTGCAATGCTTGTTCGGCTGCCACAGACACCCCTCTGTCCGGCTTCCCATCCTGGGCTGCCCGAAATGCCTCCTGCCCTGGCTCAGAACTCGCACGGGCGTCCCTGAGAACCAGCCAGGCCTCTGGCTTGCTTAAAAAAAGGAGTAGCAATTTTCCCTGGACCTGCCTCATTTAATGAGGATCCCTGGAGATCGGGCCTCCTCCTCACTGATGTTCCGCAGATTCCTCTCGGCTTCCTCGGAGGGCCTGGAACGAGAAAGGGAAGCAAGAAGAGCCAGGCCAGAGCAGAGCCCACTTGCAAGCCGCCCTCAGGCAAAGCCCGGGCCATCCTGGGCTGCCCCAACGCAGGGATGGAAACCAGATCACGTGAAGGGTTAGGACCACTTTATGAGGCCTCGGTCAGGCCACACCTGGAATGCTGCATCCAGTTTTGGTCACCCCAATATTAAAAAAAATGTTGAGGCTCTAGAAAGAGCACAGAGAAGAGCAATAAAGATGATTAGGGCTAAAACCTATAAAGAACGGTTGCTGGCAAGTCTAGTTTAATGAAAAGAAGGATTCGGGGCAACATGATAGCAGTCTTCCAGTATTTGAGGGGCTGCCCCAAAGAAGAAGGGGTCCACCTCCTCTCCAAAGCGCCTGAGGGCAGGACAAGCAGCAACAGATGGAAACTCATCAAGGAGAGAAGCAACCTGGAACTAAGGAGAAATTTCCTGACAGTGAGGACAATGAACCGGTGGAACAACTTGCCTCCAGAAGTTGTGAATGCTCCAACACTGGAACTTTTTAAAGAAGAGATTGGACATCCAATCTGCCTGAGCAGGTGCTTGGACTAGGAGGCCTCCAAGGTCCCTTCCAACTCTGTTACTCTGTAAATGTTGCCCCCAGACTAGGAGGGGGCCTCTGCAGAGGTGGCAGGCATGTTTTTACGTCCAGGTTGCTCCCAAAGAACAGAGACTTACGCCAAGAAATCCTTCACTTCTTCGACTGTAATATCTCCAGTGGTATTTAAGGGGGTGTCGATGCTGCTGTCGGGGGAGTCGATCGGCGTTGAGGCAAACAATGCTGGGGGGTCTTCGGGAGACCCTGAAGGCAGAAAAGCAGAAGTCTGCAATATTGCCATAAACATCTAGAATTCAAATCTAACCTTCTCCGTCTTTAAAACACTTCTTTGTGACTGGATCCATTATAAAACTTCCCTCCAAACTTTCTGAATTTAATGGATGCAAACTGAAGGATTTTTCTGAGACAGAGGGAGGGAGAACAAATTATTTTATCAGAGGGCCCTGGAATTTCCTTCAAGACTTCCTGATCTTATCTTTAAAACATGCAACACTGTACAGAGTGATTTTTCTCAGGTAGACACACAAATACGCAAGGTCCGCCAGTCAGGTAATGAAACATCTGCACGCAAACGGCCCAACTTTAAGAGGGTACCAAGAACTCCCCAGTTCAGCTACAGAGAGTGTCTTTTATTGAGACAAATAAATAGGCCAAGATTTCATTTTAACGGAAGCTATGATAAAGCCAAGAGTTTACAGAGACTTCAGACTGCCCAACTAAGGCTGAACCAGCTCTGAAACCACCGCTTAGTCATGCACACAAGTCACACACAGGATGACTTGTCAGTCTGCCCAAATAGCTGAAAAGCTGTTTTCCTTACGATCGTTGCTTGCAGGGGAATGATTAGCCTCTGATCCTTGTAAAATGTGCGTCCCGTTGGCCTGGCTTAGTTTTGGCGTTGCTGTGACGTTATTTCTGTAATAAAAAGGAAGCGGCACCTAAATTGCCATCTGCTCTCTATGCCTCCCGCATCCATCTCCATTCCAGGGTGAAAATAAAAACAATAAATAAATAGGATGACCTCTTGATACATCAAGTATCTTAAGCACACAGCAGCTATGAATTGCATTTCCTGGAATGCGACGCACCTACAAAGCACGCAGGGCCGCGGACCCCACATCACAACCACCATTCCACTTTTTGGACCACTTCTTGTGAAGTTCCCCGCTTTAAGCTGTGAGGTGGGACACAGCAGGCTTTAAGCCTCTTCCCACTTTAGGGTCCTAACCTGGATGGCTCCCACCCCACATCCTGCAGAATTGCCCTCCAGGTGCAGACTGCAGCCATCACAAAGTGGGGCAGCCCCCATCCTGTTTTTTTAATCTTCCACAAAATGCATCCAGTTACAGCTTGTGAATCACCCCCTTAGTTTGACTTTGAAGCACAACAATTCTTTGGGTATTAAATGCAAACCTATTTTGGGGGTACCACCAGCTCGTGAGCAGCACCTGTCTATCACACAAATAGTGGGAAATGTGGCTGGGGTTTCAAGGAAGCCATCGTATAATGAAAGGAAAAACGTCCCCCCGAGAGAATCAGCTGGACTTGCAAAGCAACGGCGGTGCCAAGGGGGTTCTCTCACCCTGGGGAAATGCTGTCATGGGTGCGGCTCGTCTCCAGCACACACAGCGGTTCGGTGATGTTTCTAGTGCTCAAGGAGAAGCGTTCGAATTCTGACGGAGAGATCAAATAGAAGCCTGCAAAGGGAACATAAAAAGAGATCCACTTTCAGGTCTCTCTGCGCCCCCCCCCCCCCAATATTCACAGCAGTGCAAAAGCAGAGTCTGTTCCCCATGGAAAGAACAATCCCACCCTTGCGCCCTTTGCATCTGGCAGCCCCTGATCCTTAAAGATAAACTTCTTCCAGCCAAGGAGGCTCAGTTTAGCTGCCAATTAACTTCTCTCCCTTCAGCAGCCTGCCTGGTCCTCATTCAATGACCAGTGGCTCAAGAGGACTGCCCTGTTCATCTTGGAGCCTTGCGGGTCTTTTAACTCCATTCGTTAAAGTCTGACTTTAATTCTTACTTTTACCTTGTAAGATTTAGCCTCATTTGTCACTTGATTTTTTACCTGTGCTTTTAGTCATGTTTCTATGTGGCTTTATAATGGCTGTTTGTCAACCATTCAGCATCACTTGGGTGAGGAAATTTGATAAATAAGTAAGCTTAAACCCACCACCACCTCTTGAGGCAGAGTCTTCCTGCTCTGAATTATTTGCAGTGGGAATCCTCTCCCCGGTGGGTCATTCTTTGTCTTCTGTGCATCTCCTTCTTGCTCTGCCCATCATTTCAGACACTGTCAATTTGTCGAAGCCGGACAGGGCTGCCGGGCTGCCTCGGAGGGCTTCAGAGGCTCGTCCCTTGGCCCCCCCACTCCCCCTCCCCTCCGGGCACCTGCCGCCCCTCGCTCACCTTGGCCGTACTTGGTGAAGACGCAGGAGGCGATGCCGCTGATGTCCTCCTTGCGGATGCAGTCGTAGTGGACCTGCGGCCTCAGGCTGGGCACCGTGAAGACGTGCAGGTCGCCCAGGTTGGTGAGGCAGGCCAGCCCATTCTCCGCGTAGTCGTCGCAGGTGGCGCTGGCAAAGCTCATCAAGCCCACTTTCCGGACGCGGCAACCCTCGTGGGCGGTCAGCTTGAACTTGGTTTTGGCGCTGACTTTGGGGAGGGTGAAGACCTGCAGCCGGGGAGGGGAGGAAGAGGACGGCTTTAGAAGGCCTCCTTTCCTCGGACGTTGAGCCACAGTGACCAGTAGGTGCCTTGGATCTGGACAATCAGTGCAGCTGAGAAGGAAACTATTCTAGGATACTGATAGTCATGGGGGGGTGGAGTTGAAGTCCACAAGTCTTAAAGGGGCCACGGTTGGAGACCTCTGGTCTAGAGGGCCTCCTCCCTTCGCTCGGAATTACCTTGAACTGCTCTTCGGAGGCAATGAGGACCGAGTGGCTGCCCTGCAGGTCAGGGGCTTTGGCCAGGTCCCGAGAGACCTCGTAGGGTTCCGGCAGAGGGTTCCCTCGGCCATCCAGGACGGCTATCGAGACCACCGGCGCCCGGTGCATAAGCTGGATCTCCTTGCCCAAGACCGCCTCCACCGAGCGCTCCGAAAACTTCTCCTGGGAAGGGATTTCCAGGGCGTAGGCGAAGACGGAGCCCGAATTGGTGCCGGCCCACATGGTGGGTCCATGATGTGCAGCTGTGGAGAGACAGGAGGAGAAACTGAAGGGCTGCCTGTCTCCCCCCCTCCCAGCTTCTCCCAGCCCCTCTATGAGCAATGCACCACAGTTCCCATCATTCACAACCGGCAAGATCCCTATGACTCTTCTTGGGAGTCTACATTAGGCCACATCTCCCTCCATGTACACTAACTATAACGTGGAGGATAGCTTTCCCTTTGGGGTCACTATCTTCCACCGGGGTCCCTCCCTTACCATCTCGGAGGAAGGTATCTGCAAAGTAGAGGCAACGCACAACCCCAGACAGTGAATCGTCTGCTGAGCGAGGTTCAATCCGTCGCTGGACGGGCGCCATCTCCACCTCATGGGGACCAGGTTGCTCAGCCAGGTGGGCATTTGCTTCCTGTACCTGGTGGGATGGGAGAAGCAGGTGAGGCAAGACCCAGATCCAGGGTTGCTTATCAGCAGAGCCTCAAAGGTGCTTATCCAACCCCTAGGATAGGAGACCATGTTCTCCACCCATGAAAAGGTCTTCTCCATTTCCTTCTTGCTTCAAATGATGGCTTGTCCTTCATTTGAACATGCTAGATTTTTCATCCCTCTTTCCTCCATGGAATTTGGGGTGGGAGAAGAAGCTGGGGAATACTTAACTTCATCTTCTCCAAAACTTCATGAGGAAGATTAAATGGAGACACTCCAAATAGTAGAGGGGAGAAGATGGTCCACAATAGATATTCAAATAAATCTCTTCAAGTCAAAGGCTGTTGACCAGTGTTTCTCAACCTCATCAGCTTTTGAGATGTGTAGACTTCAACTCCCAGAATTCCCAGCCAGCATCTCCACCCCTCTCGCTCTGCTTACCTTGCTTGAGGGGCTACTGGCCGTGACTCTCTTTTTGCCCGACACGCGGCTCTTACGGATCCTACGGAAGGACTGGCGCAGGGACTTTTTCAGGGACTTAACTCGCGAGAGGGGGCCTTCCATTGCGAGAGAATCATTGGGGTGCAGAGTGCACCTATCAAAAAGGAACAATCAATCACCAACAATCACAACCAGCAGACCTTCAGGGGTCTCTAAACTATGAACACCAATCCACGGAGCGTCAGCTCCATTTCTGAAGTCATAAAGATGTGCCCAGGGCAGAGGTCTGCCTACCTGGCCAGCACAGGGTTCCGGCGGTAATAGTCATACAGGCCAAAGCCGTGGCTGGTTCCAAAGGCCACCAAGTTCCACTCTGAGTGCAGGGTGACAGCCGTGACAGCTGCGGGGGGCAGGCACTGCAGGAGGACGCTGGGCTGGAAGCCGGGGGCAAAGGAGAAGGCACCATTCTTGGGAGGCAGCCGGTCATGCCCCTTCCATGTGAAGCCTTCGCGGTCCTGGAGTAGGTCCACCACAGCAATGTTGACCATGTGTTCGGACTTCTCATCATTAAACTCCATCACCAGCACCTGCCAAAGAGAGAAGAACCCCAGATACGTCTTGGACACTTCTCTGGTTCACCAGCACTGATGGTGAAACCTCTGCAAGAAAACAAGCAAACTCAGAGAGCACCAAGGAATCCACAGCTCCTCCTCCCCCTCCTCCTCTCTGCAAACCCCCCTCCCTTCTAGCACTGATGATGGTACCTAGTTAGGGTAATGAAAAGTCTGCAAGAAAACAAGCAAACTCAAAGAGCACCAAGGACTCCTCATTTCAACCCTGAGCTACAAATAATCTCCTTCATTGGTACTTCTCTGATTCATCCCCGAGTAGACTTGAGAGCTGTAAACGTGAACAGAATTATATTCACACTTTGGCACAACTCTCTTTCCAGGACTAAAAGGGTTGGACTAGAAGACCTCTGAGGTCCCTTCCAGCCCTATGATTTTATGACTGTAATCCTTAAGATTCCTTATGATCGCCAATACTTCAAGCAACTCGGCTATTCTCCCTTCTTGTCCCTAATTCCTGCGGCCTCACAGATCTCGTTCACCCTTACACGACTCCATCACACTTTCTTCTCTTCTTCTAATAGTACCTCCACCAAATACCTACAAGGCTCCATCAAGTCACTTCTCCATCTTCTCCCAAACTTCAACCACCTCCCAGTTTAGTGATTTCCATCTTTGATTATTTCAGAGTCTTCCCCACCCATCTGACTGGAGAAGGCCTCTGATGGCACACAAGATGGCGAACAAGAAGCTGCAGGTTTCTGGGGAGAAAAGCTGGATTTTGGAGGAACCCCCAACACATGCACCACAATTGTTACCTGCCCTGCCGTGCCAGCAACCACCATCTTAGCTGTGTATTTGCACAAAGCGATCTTCTGGACACCCAGCCGGGGATCATCACTATAAGGGTCAAAGCAGCCAACCTGGATGGACAGAGTGGGTTGTCCCCAAAGAGGTACAAGAAAAAACTAAGTCAGATTCTGCACATAGAAACCAGATGCTCTGATTTCACCATCAACAACTGAGTTGCTCTGGGCCATGGGTGGGCCTCCAGATGCTGCCAAACTACATCTCCCAGGAGCCCACTGGTGATAGGCTTCAGCAAGACGTGGAGATCTCAACCCAATCCCTGCCCAGAGCTGGAACACCAACCAGCCCCAATGATTTTGCAGCCAGGGGGCTTCCCTCCTCCACATGGGCAAGTGGGAAGCAACTGAACCCAAGTTTGCTGGCACCTTCCGAAAGGGGGGCCATTCCTCCTCGTAGGATTGATTCAAGCTGTCGTTGTGTTCACAGTCCATCTGGAAGATGTTGGCTGTGCCCAGCTTGTATAGTGGCTTGAGGGATACTCCGGAAGCATCCCAGAAACGCACCGTGCCATCTTCATGCCTGAGGAGAGGAAAGGCGGGAATGGAATGGAGCTGGGGCTATTCTGGCAACTGTACCACAACCACAACATGTTTGTGCTCTTTTATTACTCGCAGGAGGAATTTAATCCTTGCTCGGGGCCAACAGTGGTCAACATCTCCACTTCTCCACTCGGAAGTAGCATTCCTCTCTATAAGCTACTTCCTTCTCAGGACTCTTCCACAGTTGTGTCCCACTTGGCCTCTCCTGGCTTGGCCAGCTCAGAAACTCTCCATCTGACACCTCCCAGACGTGGTCGGACAATGCAGGTAGTCCTCAACTTGTGAGCCCAAACTTTATGTTGCTAAGTGAGCAATCTGTTAAGTGAGTTTTCCTCTCTGGAGGAGTCCATCAGGGCTTTAGGATACCCTTCCCTCCTAGGCCTTTCCTAGCACAACAGCTGCCCCCCAATCTTTGGCTTCACCCCATAACAATGGTCCATCCAACCTTCAAGGTCTTTGCTAGCATCCTGGCCAACTCCCCAAGACTTCTCCTGCAAGGGTTCTTCCGCAGCTAGCAACCATGGTGATGACCACTTACCCGGTCAAGAGCAGCCCCCTCTGGGTGGGTTCCTGAGCAAGGGGGTGCCCTCCATCGATGGGCCAAGGCTGTTTAGGGCACAAACACACACGGCTTGCTTTGGTTGACATCTATGTTGTCCACGCATCACAAAACTTTAAGACTGCTACGTGGAAAGTCCTCCACGCCGAAGATGGAGTGGGAGGGCTAGCTGCTTCTGACCCCCCCCCCCCATCAAACAGACCCCATCCTCCAAGCTCTGGGTTTGGCAGAGAGGCTCCTTTCCACCCGACTGCAGCCCTTTTGACTCCGGAGATGAACGCGCCCATTTCCCCACTCACCACCGAGGACAGGCGAGGGCTCTGCTGTTCGCCAGCACTGATGATCCTCTCCCACAGCTTGAGGGGGACGTTGGAGATGTGGTAGGAACAGGTGATGGCCGAGGAATGGAGAGGGGCCAGGTAGGGCGCGGGGATCGTGGGCCAGCCCGGCGTCTGCAGATCGATCACCACCAGCTCCTCTTCCACTAGAACCACCAAAGCTGCCGGGTTGTCGAATTCTGGAACCGGTGTGACAAACATACCACCTCTGAATGATACTTTAATGCAGAAAGACCAGGTTGGATCAGAGGAAGCGGGAAAAACTGACAAAACCAGCAGCCAGGAGAGAAAAAAAGGTGCGTGGAAGGACGAGAAGGTCTCGCTTCTGAAACCGGCAAAACGCTCTTGATGAAGAGTGACAAGGGCAGAGTTTAAATCAGGGTGTCCAACCTTGGCAACTGTGGACTTCAACTCCCAGAATTCCCCAGGCAGCCATGCCACGTACCGTCCTCGGCCTCCGTGCTGCCCACCGTGAAGAAGTCGATCACCCGCGATGTGAAGTCCAGCGTGACCAAGGCCTGGCCCTGCAGGATGGTCACGCAGTGCCTGTCCCCGTAACTGGCCCGGGGCATCCCCCCGCTGAAAATGATGAAGTGGCCCCTTTGGAGAAGGCAAGAAAGCGGAGGCAAGTCATTCAGGGGTCAACGGCTCCTCGTTTGGTACCTCCCCCCCCCCCCGAGGACGGCTGCAGAAATCAGCAGGATACAGGCATTCCTCAATTTGGGACCAGAGCTCAGACAAACGCAGAAACGCAACGCACCCCGAGTCGCAGGTCTGCCACAGGATCTTGTTGATGGCTTTGCAGGGGAACGGACCTAGAAGAGAAGGAGGGAGAGCTTGGCAGAGCTCAGCGTCTGGGGAAAGAGGGAGACTTCCTGCCCAATTAAAAGGTGGCTGTCGTCACGACAAACCCTTATTTCAGCGTTTCTCAACCTTTGCGACTTCAAGATGTGTGGCCTTCAACTCCCAGAATTCCCCAGCCAGCAAGGGGGGATTGGAAGGTGGGCAAAACTAACAGCCAGGAGAGAAGGAGACGGATGCCTTATTTGAAAGAGTTTGGGCTTAAATCAGTGGGAAGTGGAGTGGGATGACGTTTCAGTGAGTCTATCACCACGTGGAACAGCAGCGCCGACCCACTTGAAAAATCAACAAAATCCTCAAATTCATCGACTGAGCAGGGGAGAAACGGGGAGAGCTTTGAAGAGCAGTGGAAACCTTTGTCCAGGTGGGCTTCATTTGCTTTCTTAACGGTTAAATATTGGCTGACTAGCCCTCACTTTCTCTTGCAGGAAATCCTCCCTCTGCTTGGTGACCCGTATGTTGGTTTATCTTCTGGGCTTTGGGATCCAACCTTCATCAAAGGCACCACATTCTCCCTGAGCTTCTCCGTATTAGCCTCACCATAAGGGACGGTGGAAGTTGTCGGCTGCAGAGTCTTGGGTGAACCGTTTGCCATCGACCACAAGGCGTAGCCCCCATCGCTGTGAGAACTGACCAGGGTCCAGCCACTCCGCTCCCAGCTGACGCTCTCCAGTTGCTGCAAAAAAGCCGCAGACCCAAGCTAAGCCACCAGGCCTTGGGCACAGAGGAGAAAAAGAGGCTGAAAGGAGACCTGCCAGTCAAAATGGCTACAAGACATTTTGAGAGCATCGACTGGGCCCCTCAAGCCACTTCAGACTTTTAAGCCTTGTTCCTAGAGGGGATGAGCTTTTAATTCTGGGTAATCAGGGTGGGTAATCTCTGAAGATCTCCAATACGGTTCCCCGTTCCCTTTAACCGCCCGCTAATCTCCCATAGTGGCTAGTTTCAGCTCCTCAAGGTCTCAGGTGGCAGGAGATGTTCCTTAGCTACATCCCATCTGACCTTGGAGACTTCCTGCAAAAAAAAGAGGAGGGCGGGGATGCTGCGTGAGGAAGACTCCATCCAGCCCAGCCAAGTAACATACCTGGTTGCCCAAGAAAAGATGATGAACTTCTCTTGAGCTTCTGTCCCACAGGACCATCAGGCCTCTGCTATATCCAATCAGGATTCTCGCCGAGTCTTGAGGATGTTCCTGAAGAGATTCTACCGGCCCAAGGGCCTTCCCGCATCGGTAGTCCTCAGGCACGCTAGGACGATAAGAGAAAGAGGGAGGCTTCACCTGTGATCTCCCTTTCCAGTGAATTAAGGTAGTTATGAAACTCGAGTGACACCAGGTGCCCTTCTTCAGACATGACTTCTTTGTGTGCATCAGCAATGAGGACAGAAGAACACTCTACGAAAAGGACCTCACAGTATTAAGACCAATCTCACTTATGGTGTCCAAAACAATGAGGAAACACAGAGGCATGTTTTTCTACGACTGCCCCACCATTTCTAAAGGACATCAGTTAGATGATCTGACATGACACCACCAGCAGCTTTCTTGGAGATCTCTGGCATGCCCTGAGCTCTTATTCTAGCATTTGGTGCTTCCCTCAGAAGGCATCTCCTGTTTTCAACCGTTGACCAGTTCTTCACCTCCTGATCATGTTCTCCTGCCTGCCCGTCTCCCCACCCACGTAGACCCAGGCCCACTGACATCAAGCCTGGCTTTCTTAGAGCAGCTCACCTCTGCAGGACTTCATCTTGGTACAGGGTGCTGCCCTCCAGCAGCGTTAGACCAGGAAGTCCCAGGAAGTAGATGCCACCCCCTTCAGTGCCAAGGTAGGCGATGCTGCAGTTGGACCCCAGGAGGATCACCGTCACCCGGGTGATGCTGGGAGGAGAACTGTCAGAAGAAAGAGAACCCTCCTGTAACCAGCACTGCTGCGGCTGGGTCATCTGGCCAGCGGTTTTCAGAATCTTTGGGGAAAGTTGTGTCAGAGCAGCTGTGCATCGGTTCCTGTGCTGCAGCTGAGGGTGCATAATTTATGGACTTTTATGTCCTTGGCACTTCCCTACAGCACTGAAGACGCTGTAGGGAAAGATCAGTCAGGGGTCTGAGATACTTCTGGCAACTTGGTCCTTCAAAACAGAACCCAGAACACATTCTGAAAACCGTCGTCCCAGATCTTGGCACACATACACACCCAAGTGGATATTTGCACCCCACAGAAAACCAGTGAAACTGCTAGATCCTCGTTGCAAGGATGGGGAACCAGCACCCCAAAGGTGATTTGCAAGGAAAAGATGCCTCCCTCAACACATCACCTCACCAAGGTGTGTCATTGGGCCAGCGATGCCCGTGCACAAATGGTGGAAGATCCAAGGTGGCGTCTTCTCTCCTTCCTGCAGCCCAACCCTCAACTGTGCTTCCCGCAACCCCCGTGCAAAATCTGGAGCAGAAAGAAGCTTTGCCCCATAGATTCCCCAGCAGCCCTCCTGCCCATTCGGGGCTGTGCCTCGTCAGCCAGCTGGACTTCCCTCCCTCTCCCGCAGAGAGCCAAGAAGGGACAAGAAAATGGCCAGGAGGTTGAACACCCTTGTCCCCCCCCCTCTCACTTCTGCCCAGGCTGCCTGGCACCCCTCAACCAGGAAGGAAGGAAGGAAGGAAGGAAGGGGGGGCAGAAGCCGTGAGTACTTAGCGTTGTCGAACCCTGGCTGTCCGGGGAGGACAAAACTCCGGGTCTCTTCCAGGTGGGAGTAGCCGTCTTTCTGGTAAATGTCCCAGAGGTGGAGGGTGTTGTCATCCAGAAGGGAAAGCAGGAAACCCTGCAGGAAATCGGGGGGGGGGGACAGGTGGTCTTTTACAGGCATTCTCAAGTGCACTTCCAAACCTCACCTGCTTCCTCACCGTCTCAGCCATGTTTTAAGACTGACCTTGGCGCACATGTGATATAATCTATTTAATTAATGAATTTGTTTGTTTGTTTCCTGGGTGTTTCTGCTGCCTTGTGTTTTGTTTTTAATCGTTTTATAATTTTTACAATTGTAAGCCACCCCCAGTCACTTAGTTGGGCGGCTATGGGAATTGAATTATTCATAAATTAAATAATTCATACAGCTGCTAACACGATGACACCCATTTTCTGAACTCTTGAGTCGGAGGATCAATCTAAGCAGCCAGCCAAACAAGGCCCTCGGGGGTCATCACAACCTAATGCACCAAACAAAACCCAAGTCTTTTTTTTTTTTTACCTGTCCAGGTAGGAAGTGCATCTGAGTGACGGTTGCTGTCTCTTTGTGCAGCCCCGTGAACTCCACCCCGGGAGCACCGTAGCTTAAGGAGGTCCAGGGTCAAGGAAGAATCTCATCAACGGAAAAGCAGGAGCTTCAACCCAGCCTTCACCATCTCTGCAGCCACGAGAAAACTATCTAGCAGTCATGGACAATCGGAGGCCTTGATGAGAGCCCCTGGGTGCAATGCACAAGACCTAGGCGCTGTTTCTAGGGCACTGAAAGGTATGTAAGGTAGCCTACTCTTGAGCGTGGAAGCTTTCTCGAGAACAGAATCGGCTTTTCTTCCAGGGGTTAATCAGATTCTCTTTGGAGATCCCAAAGGTTCATCAGCTCTTCTGACAAGCAAGCTCCTGCAGGGTGCTGCCCCCGTTCTTCTCTCTCTGCCACCCTCTTACCCACCTACTGATCAATACTACGCACCTTCTACCTCCGTCTCCCCCCTCCCAGAAAGCTTCCCTGGTTGACTTTTCAGTCACGGTCAAGCACCTGAAATGGACAAGCATTTGTTTAAAATGGTATAGGGTTTCCTGCTTGAGGAGGGGGTTGGACTAGAAGACCTCCAGGGTCCCTTTCAACTCTGTTATTCTGTTATGTGTCATTGTCTCCGCTTGTCTAAACATTGCCCAGAAAAGATCACCAAGTAATGGGCACCTGACAAGCCACTGGCAAGGGACCCCCAACTCCTGTCTTGGCCCCCAAGTTCCTTCTTTCTTCCAAAAGCTTGCCCAGGTCAGCCAAAGACCCAGTGGCTGCATTCACACAATCTCCTGCAAGGGGCTAGTTGCAGCCTTGCTCTAATGTTCATACAAACCTAATACTTTCGATTCATTGTCAGCTCATAGCCCTATCCAAACCCCCAAAAACCAGGGGTTAATTCAGGGGAGCATCCAGTGGCAATTTATCCATTTTTGCTTCAACTGGACTAACCCTGTAGTTTTCTTACAACTTCATTTGCAAGTAATGAAAACTGCCTGCATTTCACAAGAGGAAAGTGGCAGAAACAGGTTATGGCTGGCTAGGGAATTCTGGGAGATTTCTGGGAGAATTCCCAGGAACATGGCTGGCTGGGGCATTCTGGGAGTTGAAGTCCACAAGTCTTAAAGTTGCCAAGGTGGGATGCCCCTGGCTTTGCCCAGTGATGTCCCAACTGGGTCGCCCACGCCAACAAGGCGCATGTGTTTCGACTGCAATTCTACCGGTCGGAAAGCCTTCCAGGCTTTTTTTAAATTTTATTTTTTTAAAAGACAGACTCAGCATCTTTTCTGGCCCGGCTGGGGATTCTCCAAAACGTGCGTGTTTACACGAAGGGAGGAAATGACACCATCGCTTCATCTTTGAAGGGAATTGACAAAGCTGCCAAAGAGGAGGAGGAGGAGGAGGAGGAGAGTAAAACACATCATTTGATGTTTGCCCAATGCCTCTCTGCCTTGCAAAACCAAAATCATTTTTGCTTAAAACAAAAAAATGGCAAAAACTATTCCAAGAAACTGATGGACTCAGCTGGCTTTATTTATCTAAGAACTGGAGCCCGTCACTGAAGAAGGGAGATTTTTCTTAAGGTCGACTTCTCAGCTTACTGCTGGCTTAAAAGGAATCCGATTTTGGCACACAGCGCCCCCCCCCCTTTCCACCTCCTTCCCCCCCCCAGCACAAACTCCCGCGCTGGGCTTTGTTTACCACGCTGATGAGTTTACCACGCTGATGAATGGGGGGCGATGCTCTCTGCTTTGGCTGTGGTGGTGCACACAGTCCAAGCCACAAGCCGGCTATAGGGGAAACTGGGGAGGGGGGGTTATCAACTTTGGGAGGGGAGGGCTGTATTCTCCAAGGGGGAAGGTCAACGGTTGACGAATTGCAAAGGGTGGCCCGACTGTTCTCCCTGCAGGTGGATTTGGGGAGAGGGGGGGACATCAGAAATGTTTCTTCTGCAGAGGTGATGGCCCCTTCCTCCAAAAAAGGGCAGACCCTACCCCAGAACTGAATGAGACACACGCAGTGAATCACAAGCAGCTGTTGCCACCTGAGAAGACAAGGGGTGAACTTCAGAACAGGAGATCAGACAGAGGGGCAGCAGGGCCCCTCTTGGGTTGGAGGCTCCAGAAGGCATTCGGAAGGGGCTCCCAGAGGGGGCATTTGCCCCCTCAAACACAGCCCTGGGAACACAGGAAGCTGAAGGGGACTCCCCACACCCTTCACCCAGCTTATCTGCCACCAAGACCTCGGACATCAAGACTTTCAACCACGGCAGCAATCCCCAAGCCCTGAACGACGACACCAGCACCACCCTCGCATCACCCCACCGGCTCTCCTCCCTGGACAAGCCCTCCCCGGTGTCACCATCAAGTTCCCCTTCTTTAAGCTCAATGACATCAGAGAAACCCCAGAGAAAGAGGCTCATCAGAGGTTTCCCGCCCCCCAAGGTCTTCTGCAGAACGGAGAAATGTTTACTTCCTTCCTTTCGAAAGTCTGCCCGACACGTTGCAACAGAACCCCACTTCCTGACACGGGAGCTGCTGGAGGAAGACCTGAGAAAAAAGCCCTTCCCTCGTCCATCTTCTGCTCAGGAGCTCACCCAAGGTCCCACCACCACCACCACAAGGGAGAGAGGAGAGCAATTTTGCAGAGGATCACTTCCCCCCACAGTTAAAGGACATCGAAATTCTTCTCCCTTCTTAGAGGAGAGCCCTTCTCATTGCCGGGAAGATGAAGTACGGATTCAGCACCTCCCACAGAGTTAATCCACACTTACATTTGGGGCTCACCAGCCTCCACCAGGAAGCCCCCAATGCCCTGCTCTTGCCAAGCAGGGCCCCTGGCTCCAGCATCGTTGTAAAGGCACAGTCACCAGCAGCTCTGGACCGAAAACAAGCCAGCTCGACACTTTTCCCCCTTCACCAAGCGGAGCAGGGATGCTCTTTGCTGAGAAGTATTCTCAGATGAGCAGGAAAGCTTCAGACAGGTTCTAAGAATAAACACCATCTGGTCAAACCGAGGCTCTTTGAGGCTGCTGGAAGCCCAGCTTGCTGCAGGTCCACAAAACCTGCCAAGGAGATCTGTGAGACTGGCCCACCAGGGTGTCTAAGGCACCCCGGGCTGGCATAGCAAGCAGGCAAAGAGCCTCCCAAAGAACTTCAACGGCCACCTCCAACCACACTGACAGGGCAAGCCACTAGAATGTAAACGGAGAGCAAAGCCCACTTCTTACTAGCACTCTGATGGTGTTACCTAGTTTGGGTAATGAAACGTCTGCAAGAGAACCAGCAAGCTCAGAGAGCACCCAGGACCCCCACATTTCAAGCTACAAACATTCTCCTTTAGTGAGGCTTCTGCCAGTTAAGGGCTGGCATGTTTGGTGGGAGGAGGAGGAGGAAAGAGGGCTGAAGGGGAGACCCCTGACCCAAACACACCAGCTGCATCCCATAATAAAACTTCAAGGTGATGCCCGCTTGACTCCTGGAAACCCACAGAGATCTGGCCTTTTGTGCACGTCATTGGAAGCTCCCCGGTGTGGAGGACGCAGCGATTTTGGCGTCATCTCCCCCCCCCAGCAGGGGGCTGGAGGGCTTGGGGACAGCGGCCCCCTTAAACCGTGGACGGGAGTGAGGTCCGCCAGAGGTCTGGTGCGCCAAGCCAGCCTCACAGCTTCCTCTGGGAGGGAAAGAGCTTTGCATCAGCGGAGAAGCAGCCCACGCCCCAGTTCAGCAGTGGCCAGCCAAGCCAGGAAGGAGAACCGCACCCGTGGCCGACCCCGAGGAGCAGCAAAAGACAACGGCCCCCTTGCGCCTCCCGCAACTTTTAAGAACGAACCTTCAGAACTGCCCTGCATGTCCCGAGGGGCAAAAACGGGACACTGCAGGCAGAGACCAAATTCAAATTCAAATTTATTTGATTTATATACCGCCCTTCTCCCTTGCGGGACTCAGGGCGGTGACCATCTCTGCTCCCAGCAATGCCGTATAGAAGTTTTCCCCAATTCAGCCAGAAAGTCATCGGGGGGCCCTCAAGGCTTCTGCCCCCCCTTGAAACAATCCGTTTGAGAAGCTCCGAGAATTGACCCCTCTGCTTTTTAGGACAGCTGTTGCAAAGCCTCAATATGCAAACCGTGGCTGCCCCCGTAGCTGACCCCAGGGCATTTCTGCCCCACCCCCAAAAAACGATGAAGTGACCCTTTGGAGAAGAGGAAAGAAGCACAACCAACTCATTCACATTCCGCCCTCTGAGGAGGGCAGCAGAGATCGGCAGACAAAGTGGAACAAAGCAAACACCGCTGTTTGAGGGGGAAGCCCCCTCAAAGCAAAACAGGCACGTGATTTTTCTGCCCCAGTTTCTTGGGAAGTGACCCCCAAAGTTCATTCAGCCATTCAAATGTGGAGAGAAGCAACTCAGTCCCCTGCGGAACTAACCCCCTCTTCTCCACTCGCCCGGAGGAGGAGGAGGAGGAGGAGGAGGAGGAGGAGGAGGAGGGGGCTGCGTTTGGAGAACTGGCATCAACCCTGCCTGTTTCCCCATTGCAGCAGGAGGAGAGAGCACGATGGGGAGGGGGGAGGCTGGGCTGGTCAGTGCAGAAAGCACATTGCCTCCCGCCCCTTCTGCCCCAAATGGGGAGAGGTTGCACAACCCAAGTGAGGATTTTCACGTACTCCGGGTCCTTCTGCCTGCCCACCCTACCTGTCCCAAAAACCACCCAATGCCCTTGCAAGAGTCCTCTCTGGCAATTAAGCTCACTGCTCTTCCACCCAGCCGGGTGCATCTGTCTTTGCCGAGGAAGCGGCCAAATGCCAGGAGCCAATATCAGCATGGTTTGGGATTTCATTTTCTGGAGGGGGTGAATGTGACTCCAGTATTCACACACACACACACACACCCAGGTTCTCTCTGGCAAAGGGCCACAGGGAGAAAGATCCGAAGCAGAGACTCCTCTGGACCCAAAGGGGTTTTTTTTTAGCTGCCTCAGCTGTTTTCGGCCAGCCCTGCTGAGACCCCCCCCCCTTAAGAACTCGATCCTCTGTTCTTCAGCCATTTCCTCCATTGTCTTGCCAAGCTGCACATGTCCTGTCCAGCCGCCAAGCCAGTCTCCCAATGCACCACAGATGCTGGAAGGAGAGGCTGGGCCGGCAAGGAGGGGATCGATTGCAGAAAGACTGGAAAAATCTCCCCAAACATAAATGCCCCAAATGCCAACTTTAAACTCCAAAAACAACAGAAAAAAACCCCCAAAACCTCAGCTGATCTGCAAAGATGCTGGTCCTTTCGCACACAAACACCAACTACGGTCTTCCTAGGGCAGAAACAAGGTTTTAAAAATCAAGCAGACAAGTGGCAAACTGTCCTTGTCAGCTCCTTTTCCAGATCAAAGAGGCATTCCCAGCTCCGTGACATGGGCTGTAGCCTCTGAGCCCCCAAAGCAAAGCCCTCCTTCGCTTTAAAAGCTGCCTTTAACATTTAAACTAGCCCAGAATCCTGCTGAAAAGTCCTTGTAAGCAGAGATCCCGATCTATGGAGCCAGCTCATGCTGGCTTGTTCAAGAAACAGGGGTTACCCAAGCATGATTCCAGAGACATCCCTGCCGGCCTCTTTATGCCATTTATTTAAAACTCAACCCAGCGGGAATGCCTTCCAGTTCTCACTCTCCAGCTGATGTGGAGGGGGTTTTGCATTGAATCTAAGACCTCCCTACTCCAGCTAGGGGGGAAAGGACTCTATAATGGATTAAAAAAACTGGGGAGGGGCTGTTTCCACAGGCTGCTCTGAGCCTACAGACACCCCCGGGAAAGGGGGAGGTGAGGATAGGCAGGAAAGATCACACAAGAACAACCTGGAAGAGAAGAGCTGGGAAGAGGAGGCGAGGCCAGAGGGAGCTGCCGTGTCTCCCGCCTATTGTCTTCAGAGGCTGCCAACTCCATGGAGACGCGGCATCGCCTGGCAGGCATGCCAAGGCTGCAGCTTGAAAAGGGGCCATTGAAGCTGTGGAGATTCGGAGTGGTTTTCCAAATGCCCCTTTCCACAACACACACACACACATGCGCAAAGACCGCCACCAGCCCCAACGCAACCGCGGTGGATTGTGGTCCAGGCAAGGGCCCAGGGAAAACTTCCCAACTCCGGCCTCTCCGGGACACGAAAAGGGAAGCCCACAAAAAGCTCTGGGTCTTCGTTATTTAAGCCTCTTGAATCCTCCTCCCTCGGCGACTGAAACTATGGCGGCTCCCTTCTCGAAAGGCATTGTGGAGAAACAGCGGAAGGGTTCGGGTTGACGGGAACATCAGCACAAGAACGTCCGGAAATCATGGCAAAATTCTGCTATCGCTATTCACAAAAAGGAGAGTCCTCGGCTTATAACAGTTCATTTAGCGACCATTCAAAAGTAAAACCATTACTCAAAAGGTGACTTATGACCATTATTCACACTTACGACCATTGCAGCATCCTTTCACAGTCACCTGATCCCAATTCGGACACTTGGCAATTGACTCATATTTATGACAGTTGTGCCTTTTGCGACCTTCCGACAAGCAAAGTCCATGGGGGAAGCCAGAGTCACTGACCAACCGGATCGCTAACTTAATGACTTAAGTGCAGTGAGATTCACTGAACAGCTGTGGCAAAAAAAAGTCATAAATTGGGGCAAAATCCACAAATGTCCAGCTTAGTCACAGAAATGTTGGGCTCCCTTGTGGTGGTATGTCGAGACTTCCTGTACTTTGGTTTGGACCATTATCACCAGACCTCTAAATGTCAACCCATTTTCTAACCAAACCCTCAGATCAGCTGACCCTAAGCTGGCACCTTCAGATGCAATTCCCCAATTAATTCCCAGCCACGTTGGAAGTTGCAATCCCAACATCTTTGGAGACTATCAAATTGGGGAACTCCCCCCCGCCCCGACTTGGAATGTGTTGCACTCGTAATTCCCAGTAGACACCCTGAAGATGCCAATGCACATCGCAGGAGCCCATCCCCACGACTGTCCCCAAGGACTGGTGGTCCTTTCCCAGCCCCCAGGCGGTGCCCAAACCGTGCTGCTGCCTTCACGGGACCCTCCGCTTCACCTTCTGCCAGAACTCCGTGCCCGGAAAGGCAGCTGATGCCGCAGCAAGAAGGATACATTTTGATTGCTCCCGATTTGGTTCCGATGGCCATAATGCACAGCTGGGGGTCAAAGGCCAAGGAGCTGGGCTGATTGGGGAAGCCGTGCTCCACCATCTGGAAGAAGAAAGAGAAGAAAGAATTGTGTTGGAGGGTCATCAAAGCAGGAGGTCGTCTGGCATGCACCCCAAATTTGGCGGGCCCAGGAAAAGCAGCAGCTTCTCAAACTTCATTCCTGCTGGATCGTTCTCAGATCAGCCACCCCCAAACTTCACTCCAGGTCAAGGAGATCTCAGCTACAGAATCACACAAGCCAGGAAGCCACGTCGCCTTGGGCCAAGCAGGTTTCCAATTGTTGGTCTGCCCGAGTTCCAGAACACGTCAGGGTTATCAAGGGCATGCCAGAGAAAAAGCAGGGAGGGTCTCTGGTGAAACCCTCAATCTGTGCCCTCCAATTCCCTTCCTCTTCCTCTGCTGGTCCTTCCCCATCTTAGCCAAAGCTTACCCTTGTTCTCCAACCCTCCAGTCCAGCTGCCACTCAACAGAGCAGAGATTGTTATGTTGGCTTGCAACATAACAATGTTGTTATTGGCTTGCAGAGGGCGAAAGAAGGCCGTAATCTGGAGCATGCCCTTTTCCTCCACGCAGGAGGAACATCTCAGAGGCTCCCAGTCCTGGATTTCAGGAGGCTGCCAAAACCCCAGTGAAACTTTGGCTGCTTCATTCTCCCTCCTCTGAACCTGCAGCTGCAATTTAGGGACGCCAGAGAGTTGCTATTCCCAACTTGGGTTGGATAATGCTGGTTTAGATACGTCGATTTTGTTCTCTTTGCCCTTTCAGACAACCAGCCTCAGGCCTGGGCCATTTTTAGACCGTTTGCAGAATGTACCAATTTTAGAGAGGAAGAAGAACTTTGGAAGAGAGATTCATTCTCTTCCAAGTCGCCGAGTGTTTTGTTTTCCTGACTCAAAGGCATCGAGAAGGCCAATAACTTAGTTTCTATCAAGCCACAGAGACAAAAATGCAATTGCTGAAACTTTTCCGGGCTTGGAAATAAAGCGATGGAGGAAAAAAAACCTTGATCTTTTTTTATTTCTGCACAGCTGGCTAAAAGGTCAGGGGGGCTGAGCTGGGATGGGTTGCCACCTCCTGTAAGGGCCGGACTCGGTCCGATGTTCTCTGAACCGGTCCAAAGACGCTGGTGGTCTTTCAGACTGACCACCACCTCTGCTACTGAGTTAAGGAAGCCAAGGCAACCCACGCCATCGGAAAGAAAGGATTACTAAAGAGCCAGCCCAGAGCAACTTCCAAGATCCCTCCCTTCTCTCTCCCCCCTCCCTCCCAGAATCCATTCAGCCCAGCCCCGCAGGAGTGGACAGACAAATGAAGCTTTTCAGCCAATTCCAACTTCGCTTCTCCCAGGCACAGCAGGGTCACTGCGAGTGAAAGAGAGGCAGCCCTTAAAGGGATCTCCAGAAAAAGCTTCCCACTTCCTCTCCCTGGTCAGCCCCAGCCCCGTTTCTCCCCACCTCAGGAGACCACACAGTAGACATAGGGGTCCAGCCCCCTGGAGGAGCAGCAGAACGGGGAAACCCACCCACCCCCATCACCGGCAGGTTGGAAGTAAAGCACGCCCAACCTCCCCAGATGACAGGGTTGCTGTGCATGGTTGTGAGGAGGAGGAGGAGGAGGAGGAGGAGGAGGAGGAGGAGGAGGAGGAGGAGGAGGAGGAGAAGATCTGGAACCAGGACCAGTCTTGGAGCATCCCTTAGTTTAAAAGGAGAATAGGAACATTTAGGAATCCAGGCTGGGCGAGGTGAGACTTCCAGTTGAGGAAGTCTGCTCTGTATACACCTAAGATCTAGGACCTTCCTTCCTTCCCTCTCTCCCTCTCTCTTCTTCCTGCTCCAAGCCTTGATCAAACCAGCCCTGCTCCTTCCTTCCAGCCCTTCTCCAAGAACGGCACATTTCCCATGGCATTCTGTATCCAGTGCACAACACCAGCCCTTGAAGTAGCAAGAGGGCTCCAGAAACCTCAGACTGGCCTGGTTCCAGGCTTCTGAGGCAAAGGTCTAACCGAGAATGAATTAAGAATTCCATCTTATGGGCTGCATTCTGATCCTTGTGCAGGTGAATTTGAAAAAGGAGCCGAGCCAAGGGATGGTTGTCAAAAACCGCAAAAAAAAAAAACACCAACAACCAGAAAGAAGTTCTGCTTTCTTTCCTCGTCCTTGCAACCTGGTCTTTTCAGAAGCAGATCTACTAGGAAGACAATCAAAACCCTTTGCTCTATATCAGGTTTATCCTATCTGTGTTTTGGTCCCTGCAGGAGAGAAGTGCGAGGAGACGGGATTGAATGCAGCGCACATTAAATCACCTTGCGATAAGGTAAAGGTGCGCTGCATTTCCTGCAAAGGTGGGGAGAGGACCGTAGCTGGCTAAGGTGCTTCCTGCAGTCCAGATTGTGCCAACAGACTCTGCTCCAGGAAGAAGACTCCACCAGCAGGAAAAAGAGACGGTCCTTGCTAGGATGCAGAAGAGCAGTTGTAGGAAACATGGATGGAAAACGGGGGAAAGGCAAGGAAATACGCCAGGAGAAGCATCCATGCAGGTCTCTGCAGGGGCCAAGCCAGCTTCAGAATTTGGGATCCCGCCTTAGCAAAGAGGCAGCCAAATGGAGGGCAAAGGCCAGCTAGAGAAGTCATGTCCACTCTCGTGGCCCCACCGGAGATAAGCCTACCTACCATGCACCCCGAGAACATGCCAGTCAAAGGTGGGTTGAGTCAGAGTCAACCCCGGTGCATATTTCCCTTCCAGATCCCGCCCTGGAGATGAGCAGGGAAGATGGCTCTGTGGATAAGATCTTAGGAGGACCTTCGCCGCCTCCAGAACTGGTGACGAGCGACTTCCGTGCTGACCTGTAAGACTGGCCCAGTTCAGAAGGAGATGCTGCCCTGACTGACTGGCTGACTCGTTTCAGAAAAGATGTCCTTGTAAGTTTCTGACACACTCGGATCCGCCACCCTTGGAGGGCGTGTTCTGGTGGTGCCCTTCCAATCTCCAAACAGCCAGATAAACTTCCTGCTGCTGGGCTCCCCGCAAGCCAAGCTTGCCCGAGTCCAGGCCTCGCCCCCCCCCCCTTGCAAAGGAAAGGAGAGATTTGCCCCTCGGCCCTTGCACAGCCTGCAGGAAAAGGCCAGAAAGGGGCCACCCCGGCTGAATCTGGACATCTCCAGATGTTCTGGATCTGCAGTTCCCACCAACAGCCCCCATGGAAAGGAAGGCAGGGAGTGGCGATGGAGCAACATCTGGAAAGTCGCACACAGCCAGTCCAGCATCAAAGACCCATTAGAGAAAAGAGCATCTGGTCCTCAAGCAACAGGGAGACCAAAACGCTTCTATCCTCCCCACGAAGTGCAGAGAGAGATCCTCAAACCTCAAAGAGGAGAGACATCTTGCCAAGGGCTCTGCGGGAGAGCTCAAGACAGCCTCCGGCACATACACAAACCCACAATTGACAGCAGCCGAGCTCTGCCCCCTCCTTGCCATGCATCTGCCCTCTGCCTGGCATGCTGCCCGCACTCAGCCACCTGCAAAACAGACACCTGCTTTTTCAGTCGATCTGCTGGGGGAGGGGGGCAGACCCATGTCCGAAAACACTTTGCAGGAAGGAAGGAAGGAAGGAAGGAAGGAAGGAAGGAAGGAAGGAAGGAAGGAAGGAAGGAAGGAAGGAAGGAATTCACCGCAAGAAAACAGTGGCACCGATTCTCTCATTGCATCTCTGGAAGGCCAAATATTGGGGCAACCTAGCTAATAACACTGCTCCACCTCCCCAAAAGCAAGGCCTGAGGGTTCTGCAAAAGCTCAGGCTGAGGTAGGTTGGCCCTTTCTCCCAGGGCTACATCACCACCTTGCATTCGGAATGCCCCCCCCCCGCTCAATTTCAGCTAGCTAGAGGATTCTGGGAGCTGAAGTCCACCCATCTTAAATGGTTAGGGGATTCTGAGAATTGAAATCCTCTTGTGTTAAAAGTCACCAAGTTTGGGAAACCCTGATTTAAAGTATTGAGAAATGGAGAGGGGGGAACATTCTTATTCTGGAATATTAATTCCCAAAGACTTTTTTTTCTTTTTTTAAAGGAAAACTGGAATGGGGGAAAAAGACTCTGTTCTTCTCCAGCCTCTCTTCAAGCAGACACGGAGTCCCAAACTTTATTAGCTGCGTCCAGTGGACAGTTGGGTATCCCTGACTTAAATAACCCCCCCCCCCAAAAAGTTACTCCCAGATCTTCCCACGGAGACTGTGAATAGCACTGCGTCTCCTTGCTAATCCTACCCGAGGCCTCACACGCTTGGCAGCCGCTCCTGCATCCAGGAGAAACCTTTGGATTGTCTTCTGAACCGGCGAGCGATTAAAAGTCTGACGTCTCTCTTCTGCTATGAACTCCATGGATACACGAGAACAGCACAGCGGAGGGAAGGCGTCTCACGTTCGCCATCTGCTCAGCACCGCTGTGGCCGTCTAGTAGTTGCTCAATTTTCAACTTTAAGTTCAGAGAGGAAAGAAAGAGGGAACTGGTGGGCCATCGTTGCTTTTTTGATAACCATGAGGACTAGGGGCTTGATTCCCCAGAAGTCTGTGTCTGGATTTTCTGCCGAAGGAGGGGACAAACATCATTTTAAAACCGATCTGCTAAAAGTGGTCAATTGGCTTCTGAATAAAGTCAAACAGGACCGTCTCACGACGGGGGAATCCGGTTAGCCGATGTCTGGCATCGTGAAATGAACTAATCCCAGGTCAACAGCTCCAAAGTCCTCAGTCTATACAACTTACTGCCCTTTAAAAAAGAAAAAGAAAACACTATACAGGTAGTCCTCAACTTACAAAGATCTGTTTAGCAACCATTTGAGGTTACAAAAGCACTGAAAAAAGTGACTGGCCATCTTTTCTCGCTCTTATAACGTCACGGCCTCCCGTCCATGATCACAATTCATTTGCCCTGGTTGCGATGTCTCGGTTCACGCAATGGCCATTTGCGGCTTTCCCGCCCAACCAACAACAGTCAACAGGGGAAGCTGGATTTGCTTAACAATGGCAACAATTTGCTTAACACCATGGAAAAAAAAGGTTGTAAAATGGGGCGCAATTCTGCGGAATAGCAACCGAAATGATTGTGGCCCTGAGTCGTAAATCAAGGACTGCCTGTAGTGCTTTAAGGCTGCCTGGGTTTCCCGTCCCCTGCTGAACCCCAAATCGCCCAGTCCTGGTTCAGCCGGGAACCATGGGTTGCTGAACCCAACCAGGGAAATGCGTCTACTAGGCACCCTGGGCAGGTTTGCGGGCAGCAGTGCCCTCACCTTTGCCAGGCCTCATCCGGGGCCATGCTGGAGGCGCCAAAGGAGCCTTTGGTCCAAATGGGACACCTCACCACAGCCAGCTTGCCATGGGACAATTTAATACAATGACTTAAAACAAATAAAAAATTGTCTTAATTTTTGTCAATCACGTTTCACCCTGTCCCTCCTTTTGCAATCCTTTCTTTAACGGTTCCGTCCCACCATTTCTTTGATGTCTGGCTAACTCTTGTCCCGGGCGAGTGGGCCACAGCAAAGCGCCAAAGGCCGGCCTTTGGTGACCCGGGAAGGGGCCCTCGGCTGCCTGCCGTGTTTGCTGAAGCCCCACGTGCTACCGGTGGCAACGCAGAGCCGGCGAGGCCAAGATCAACAGGCCGTTCGGCAAAGTTCAAAACCAGAATACCAAGAAAGGGGATCAATCAGGCCGCTGCTGCCCCCCCCCAATTCTTGGTACTGGCTGTGCTGCTCTCAGGCACTGGCTCCCGGGCAAAGCTCATCCCGAACGGGGAGCAAATCCTTTCCACCCCTTCCGTGTTGCAACACGCCAGGCTGAGACAGCGGAAGAGGCTGTTCTTGCGAATGGGGGGGGGGCCTTGAGGACAGAGGATGGCTGCAAGGTGGAAAACTCAGCCAGCAGTTCATTTTTTTTGCCTGGAGGGCACAAGCACCCCAGCTTCCCTTGAGATTGCATCATACATGGCTGTCTTGGGGTTCAAATATATCTGGAATCTCCCCCCCCCCCACAATTATCCATTCCAGGTGAGGTGACACAGGGCAAGACATAAGGTCAAGACCTAAGCCCCTCATTCATTGTTTATTATTTATTAAATTTATACGCTGCCTATTTCTCTGTTGAAGCAACTCTGGATGGGTGATCTTGGAACAACTGCTGCCACAGCCTGCCCCGCAGGGATGTTGTGAGGATTCCCGACAGAGGGAGAGAAAGGAAGAAGACAAACCCCACAGCGCACAGCAGGAAAAAGGACAGGATTAAAATGCAATGAGGAAGAAATGAAATGCACAGCTGAGCGTAAGCCCAACTGTCTGAAGTTAATTCTGACCCACAGGGTGTCATCCTGCACCGACTCTAAGAAAGAAATTGCAGGAGAAATGAGGGAAGGAGGGAACCGGCTCCCAGACGGGTGGGTAACCAACAAACATCATCAGTTTTGAGTTTCCTGCCCTGCACGCAAGCCATTTCAGGCTTATTCCTAACTTGGTCCCTGCCCTATCAAAGGAAGGAGAGATTAAATCACAACATTCCTCAAGCAACACTACTGGGGTTGGGCTGGAAAGGAGGAAAGCCAGCCTACGAGTCCCAGGGAGATCTGGGCTTAATGCAGTCCATATTTTGGGTCAGCCCCGATTTTGACCCAAAGCTGTTTGTCTGGAGCAAATACAGCAGCCGATGTATCCAAGAGACAGTTCGGATTTCATTAGCTCCAGCCCCCCCCACCCCCTCCAGCAACACAAGGGTTCAATTTAAGAGGTTACCAGAATGTAGCAGGCAGAGCAAGAAAGAACATAAAAGTAAAGAATGAAAAAAGAAAGGCTGTAAAAGGGGTGGAACTATTCTGGAGAGAGAGAAAAAACCTGCAAGCAATCGAAATAAATCTTTTTGGCTATCAAGTTTGAACCCAGCCCAGGCAGTGTTATTATCTAATGTCCTCCCCCCAATGAAATCTTGGCCCAGACAGTTTGCCTTTTTCTCTTTAAACAAGAGGAGCTGCTCAAGAAACAAACCAGGAATCCCGGCCGATTCCGAAGGTGTCGACCTGGGCTGTTAGCCTCCTGAAAATAAGAACTAGCTCTGCCCAAATCAGCAACCCCAACAAGGTGCTCTCCAGGGACTCTGAAGCCCACCACAATTAGGGGAGGGGGCTCCCCTAAACCTCCAGCAAGGTTTGACCCAGCTCTTGAGCATTCAAAACAGAGGCTACTCTGCAAACAGGATGGAGTTGGAAAGGAGGGGGATGCTTTCCAGCCCACCCTCCCCCAAACTGCTCCTAAATTCTGGACAAAGTGGCCAAACTAGTGTGTGTGTGTGTGTGTGTGTGTGTGTGTGTGTGTGTGTGTGTGTGTGTGTGAACAGGAGCTGCTTTCCTTGATATGACTTTTTCCAACATTTCCAAGTGTCACCAGTAACAGCCCAGCTGGTTTGCATATAAATAAGCGGAAAACACCACCATCATCTCATATCCCCCCAAAATGCCTTAAAACTCTTTGGAGGAGGAATGAGCTATTTGAGGGGGCAGAGGAGCCTCTCCCCACCCTGCCCAAACACCCTTGCAGCCCGCTGGGCGTTTTTTTACCCAAAGGAGAACCCTCTTCATTCTTGTCCAGGGCCAGCCAGCCTTCCCGGATCTACAGTTGCAGATTTTTTTTTTATTGCTTCCATTCCCTCAAAGGGGGAAGGAGCTGAAAAGGAGGGAGGGGGGAGGGGGGGAGGGCTGCAGATGGCCCAGGAAAGGGGGGAGGCAGGGGGAGAACTCCACAGCCTCACAATGGACACCCAGCCTCCCCCCCCTCTGGACCAAACGGGCTGCAAGGAGGAGGAGGGACGCACCAGAGCAGCCAGCTTGGAAAGGAGCAAGAGTGGCGTTTGTGTGTGTGTGTGTGTGTGTGTGTACGCGCGAAGGGGGCGGGGCTGGGGCGGTGGGGAAGATGCTGGGTCTGTTCCTTTCTCAGTCCGGAGCCAGATGGAGGCCGAGGTTTGGGGAAAGGGAGCCGGCTGGGGGCTCCGACGAACAACATCCCCGGCGAAAGTTGCCTACGGAGCGCCGAGGAGGCGTGAAAAACCCCCGGGAGCTTCTCGCAACCCCTCCCCGGAGGAGAGAGAGAGAGAGACACCTTTGCTGGGAGCGAGCGTGGGAAGGGAGGGAATTGGAAAAGGAAAATAAAAAAGGCAGGTTGCACACACACACATAACGCGCACACACTGGAGGCGCTCCGAAGCTTTTTGACGGGGCAACCCAGGAGCAGAGCCAACCTCGGCTGGGCTGGGGGAGCTACTCCTGCACAAGGGGAGCAGCGGCCACTGCCTCGGGCTCTTGCTCTCCCCCCCCCCGGCCAGAGGTCCGGTGCCTGCCCTGCTCTCCTTTCCCTTCCTTTTAATCCCCCCTCCCCCCCTGAAAGGACCCTGTCTCGGCGCCCCCTCCGTCGGGCTTAACCCTGCAAGAGGGAGGGGCGGCCCCAGAGGCGAAAAATGGGTGGGTGGGTGGGGTGGGGTGGACAAGCAAATACAACCGGGGCAGCTCGGGATCCCCCCCCCAGCACCCCTTTCTTCCCGGGGACGCAGAATTTAACTCTCCTTCTCCAAGTGGCCTCCCCCCTTTTTGGGAAGGGGGGGCTAGTTCAGCTCTGTCCTCTCGCCCCCCCCCCAATTCGGAACAAGTCCAAGCCCCTCGCGCCAAACAGGGCGATTCCCACCGCCAAGAAAAAAAAGGCACGGCTTCTCTCGCCCCCTCCCCATTTTTCCGAAGCCGCGAAGGGCGAGGGAAACAGCCCGAGCTGGACCGTATCCCACCTCCCGCCGCCCCCGCCCCCAATTCAAGAACAAGGACCCCTAAAAGAGAGCAATAGCCGAAAGGAACCTGCCCCCCCCAGACGCTCCCCCGTTCCCCTTCCTCTGCCTGCCTGCCTGCCTGCCTGCTTCAACCAGGCGCCCCCAGATGTGCGGGACCGGCAGGGGATGCTGGGGCCGAGGAGCGGCGCCCCTTCGGCTCAGGGGCCCCGGGCCGGGGATGAGGGGTAGGGCGTCCTAGCCCGGGCCGGGCCCCCACCTTGTTGAAGGCGTAGATGTCCTGCTTGAGCTTCTCCCGCTGGGGGTCGTGGCCCTGGCGGCGGAAGCGAAACTTCATCATCTTGCCGAGGGGCGCGGGCGAGGGGCGAGGCGGCCAGGCGGGGGGGGCGGCGGCGCTTCCCCCATGCAGCGGCGGCGGCGCCCTCCGCATCCAGCAGGGCCAGGAGCGCAGATGCGCCCCGGTCGCGGGAGCCGCAGAAAAAGGAGCGGCGGCGGCGGCGGCNCCGAGCGCGCGCCCCGCCGGAGCAGGCAGACGGGCGGGGAGGAGGAGGAGGGAAGGGGGGAGGTGCTCCCGCCCCGCCCCTCCCCTCCTTTCCAGCTGTGTCTTGCGCTGCCTCCCGCCGCCTGCCGGGAAATGTAGTCTTTCAAGGAGAATCGTTGTAGCGCCGGGTTGAACTGAGGGGCCCTTGACGCTCTCTCGATTTGGGAGGGGTTTGCTTGCAGACGTTTCGTGACCCAACTAGGGAACATCATCAGTGCTAGAAGGGAGGGGGGTTTGCAGAGTAGAAGAGGAGGAGGAGGAGGAGGAGGATTGTGGGGTCCTTGGTGCTTTCTGGGCTTGGGGGTTGCCTAGCAGACGTTTCATGGCCCCAACTAGGGAACATCATGCTAGACCGGGGGTCTTCCAACTTGGCCCTTTTATGACTTGTGGACTTCAACTCCCAGAATTCCTCAGGCAGGCATGTCCTTTGGAACACAGAACCCCCAGGGCTGGAAGGGACCACAGAGAGCAAACGTTTGTGTGTGTTAAGTGAAAGATGGGACATGCATTTCTTTTTGGGGGGGTAACTCCACCCCAGATATTAAAGCTCTAGTACAGAGTTTCCCAACCTTGACAACTTTAAGAAGGGTGGACTTCAACTACCAGAATTCCCCATGCATGGCTGGCTGGGGAATTCTGGGATTTGCGTTCTACCTATCTTAAAGTCACCAAAGTTGAGAAACATTGCTGTTCTGAAATCCCTTTTTATTTCCCAGCCGGTAATCCCTCCCTCCCCGCTGAAGATCCCAGCGCCTATTTACAAGTACTGCGAGCATCATCCCGCTGTAAGAAAAAAGGAATGTGGCAAAAGCAAAACGCTTTTCTGTGGGAGCAAAGAATGTACCGGGCCTTCCAAGAGCATCTCAAACACGGCTGCAGCCTCCGTCCTCCGATTCCCACAGAGCACTTAGTCATAATATGGGCTGGTTTCGTTCTGGCCCCACAGCGCACGTCTTCCGTCAACCGAGCAAGTCAGAGTGGCGTTTTGCTCACTGGAGAAGCATTCGAAAAACACCCAGCCAGAATGAAATCCGCAGGATTCAACCTCGTTTATTCCAACACGTGGATGTTTACGGGCCTGAGGGTTAAACTGGTCCTGATCCAGTCTGTTTCTGGAGGGTGAAAAAGGAGGATGAGGGCATTGGCCATTCCTGGCTGGCCAGATTTCATGTTGGATTAGCCAACATGGATGGCAGAAAAATTCTGCTTTAGCTTTCCAGAGGAAACACATCAGCGTAATGAATTGGCAGCTGTCCATAGTTGTCTTCATTTAACTAGCTGGATTCATTTTTTGGCTGGGCAAGCCAGTTTTCCTTCAAACCAGAGTTTACCTTTAAAGGATCTCGGCCACAAGTGGAAAACAGGTTCATCCAGGGGCAATTTCCTTTGATTAATCCCCCACGCCTTGGCACCAGCTGATTTTCTTTCCCCACAAAACCTGTAGGCATTTCATTTCCTTCCCATGTGATCTGTGATTGCAAACACCGATGATCCTTTTTTCTTTTTCTTTCTGATTACAAGTGGCAGGTTTTATTAAACATCTGTTTCTTCGTGCTTTTAAGGGTCTGAAAAGGAGCAAATATGGAGGAATTAGGCATATGAGTGCCTAATTTAAAGAGCCCCTCTTTGAGGGAGGTGGGTCATTTAGAAATATGAAATATAAATAACAAATTAGAGGACCGGTTTTCCAAGTGGCCATCACAGCTTCAGACTTTGGCCAAACTCGATAAGACCCAGAATATAAGATGAGCACATCACACAATCTATTTGTGAAATGCTGGAATATTGGGTCATTTGCAAATATACCCGCTACTCAGGTTTCCAAACTTTTAATCTACTCCTGTTAAAGTTCATCTGATCTGCCACCACTTTCCAGATGCTGTCACGTTGCACATCTGTCGAACCAGATTTCTTCTTGTTGTTCCCAACATATTTCTACATTCTTTCAGCCTCTTCTACTGGCCACCTTCCATCCTGGATTCACTAAACCAAGGATGCGTCTCTGCTTTTCCAAACATTGCTGTGGCTTCCTCCTCCAGGACCTCAGCATCAGCAGAGCTACCCTTCCAAGGGAAGGAATTTAAATTGCCTTGCAGTGGAGAAAGTATAATTAGGAACATTTGCCTTTGCAGACAAAGGAGCATCTGCTGCTTCCCAACAGGCCACATTTACACCTGGTGTAAATCATCTCTTTGTAAGTCTAGTAAATTACAGGGGAGGCTTAGGAATAAAAGGGATGCTCTTTCTGGGGTTCACTTCGTGAGCAGTAGAAGTTATTGTAGTCAAAGGTCTAGAACAGGAGAGTGTCTTGGCTTTCTAGGAAGGCTGTGATTGCCCGTAAACTAGGGAGAACTCTTTCACACGTGCAGAGAGACTGGCTGGCTGGCTGCAAACCAACACTATGAAATAAGTAGGAAGCACCAAACACCAAACTATCATTTGTCTTCTTTGATTTCTGCAGCAGCCCAAGTAAACCATCCCACCTTTAGGGCTGGGTTCACACAACACCCTGAACTTCCAACCAGGTTTACTTCAGGCTTAGCAGGATGTGTGAATCCTGCCAACTGTGCTGGGTTCAATAAACTGTGGTCAAAGAATGGCTTGGCAAGTTGTGGATTCATTAATGGGCAGTTTTTGTGTGTGTATGGTGCCTGGAAACACACACACACACACACACAAAATCTGGATCACTAAAGTCGTTACCTTCTGTCCCCTCCGGGTTAAGGAGGCCTTGCCAAGGACATGAGTTGGGCTGTTTATTTGATATTTAAGATAAGCCAGCTTGGTTTTATTTGACAGGCTGGAAAAGGAAGAGGTGGATATGTGGTTTTGTGCTGTGGGGTGTGGTTTGTTGTTCTGGTCTTGGGCTTCCCTTTTGCACCCAAAGACCCAGGATTTTAACAGGGGAAACGGGGGACCTGGGATACTATATAAGGCAGGGTTGAGCAACAATGTCAACTGTACAACCTGTGGACTTCAACTCCCAGAATCCCTGAGCCAGCATGGCTGGCTCAGGAATTCTGGGAGTTGAAGTCCACGGGGTCCTAAAGTTGACATCGTTGTCCACTCCTCAAATAAGGCTCCCTTTTCCCTGGGATCTCTTCCGAATCCCCCTCCCCAAGGCCCATCAAAAACAAGGGCTGTTTGCAATTAACCGAGCAGCTAACGAGCTGGGGAAGGGATGATTCATTCACCCGGCCAGATTTACAGGCAACCAGTTTGACGACAACAACAACATACTTCAGCTGGAGATCCAGACGGCTGCCTGTTGCGCAACCAGACAAGGCCATCTTGGAACCCTCGTCTGGAGTGCGAGAAGCCAGAAGCCGTGCCTCGGAAAAAGATGGAGGGGACCACCGGGGATGCGAGGCAAGGAAGCAGAAAGCGCAGGAGTTTTTAAAGCTGGTTGTGTTTGTTTGTGTGTCTGTCTTTGGCCCTTTTCGCTCAATGATACAACCCACTTTGCTGGGGTGTGTGTGTGTCAGGCAAAGGTGGAACGAGCAGCCAACACATCTGCACCCCTAAAATAGTGCATTTAAAAGGCAGAGAAGATGCTACAGATGTCAAAGCAAGCCTGCATTGTTCCAGATTTTCACCCTATTGCAGCACTGGCAGATTGCCACCTGGCCTGGGTCTGCTTCCAGCGCCTAGATAATGATAATAATAAAGTTGGAAGGAACCTTGGAGGTCATCTAGTCCAACCCCCTGCTCAGGCAAGAAACCTTATACCATTTCAGACAAATGGCTGTCCAGTCTCTTCTTAAAAACTTCCAGTGTTGGAGCATTCACCGCTTCTGGAGGCAGGTTGTTCCACTGGTTAATTGTTCTAACTGTCAGGAAATTTCTCCTTAGTTCCAGGTTGCTTCTCTCCTTGATCAGTTTCCACCCGTTGCTTCTTGTCCTGCCTTCAGGCGCCTTGGAGAATAGCTTGACTCCCTCTTCTTTGGGGCAGCCCCTGAGATACTGGAAGACTGCTATCCTGTCACCTCTCATCCTTGTCTTCATTAAACTAGACATACCCAATTCCAGCAACCGTTCCTGGTATGTTTTAGCCTCCAGTCCCCTGATCATCTCTGTTGCTCTTCTCTGCACTCTTTCTAGAGTCTCAACATCTTTTTTACATCGTGGTGACCAAAACTGGATGCGTATTCCAAGTGTGGCCTTACCAAGGTTACCCAGGTTTGTCTTTTCTCCCTGGCCAACGTTTGCTTACGACTATTTTTTCTTTCTTGAACCCACCTCCCACCCAGATGTGCAGTTCTGGGTACAAAACAAGCCTCTTGCATGTGATTCAGTGCCATGTGGTTCTCTGCCAACAGTTAGGAGGATGTCAACACCGCATTGAAGTCATCGCAGAGGGGAACAAACGGCCCAGAGTGTGTGTGTCATGAGGACAGTGACCTGCCGTGAAGGGCTGGTGCTGATAGCTTTTGACTGAGGATGAGATTGGGGAGAGGGGGTGGCGGGAGAAAACCGGGGTGCCACTGCTAGGAGCACATCAAGGCATCAAGAACCCCAGCTGAGACTCCTGGCACAAAGCAAGAGAATCCAGCTGCAAATTTGCAGACCTCTTGAGGTAGAAGGCTAGCTGATGCACTGGAATGAAGCCTCCCTGTCCCCAAGCAGTCTACCTCAGGGTAGCCGTTTCTAGAGAGGTAAAGCCATTACCAGGAGATAAACAAGCTAGAAAGAAAGAGAACAGCACTAGAGAGGATATTGGTGAGCAGAAGATGTGCTTAATTGGGAAAAGAATCACAAATGATGATAGATGTCCCCTGGATGCCACAACCGCTGTAAATCCAGACCTGTTACCAAGCGCCCAAATTCTGACGTGTGGGTGAGGATGCTGCGACGGTTGTAAGTACGAGGACCGGCCATAAGTCACTTTTTCAGTGCGGTTGTAACTTTGAACGTCCACAGGTCTTAAAGTTGACAAGGATAGACACCTCTGGATTAGAACTAGGGACCGCAGGCTTATTGTGCTTCACAAGTGGCGGCTGCAGGGATACAGTGGGAGATGGACCCTTACATAGGGGGCAAACTCCCACCCAACGATACTGCGCCGAGGGGGCTTGCAGGTCCAGTCTGTTTGGCTCTGCCTCGATAGCTTCAGCTGCACGTGTCAAAGCGACGTTTGTTCCTCTGCAGCTGGGAGATGCTGGGTGACAATCGCCCCTCTGTGCTCCTCTGGTGTGGATGGCAAAGATTCCCTAGGGCCCGGGTGCCTGGCGTAAGCAGGGCAAAATGGGGAGAGGGGGGCCAGCCTGAGAAAAGTAGTGGGCCTCCCGTTGAAAAGAACAGCTCCCCTCCATTCACGTGTGGCCTTACTCCAAGGAGACCCACCTCAGCCCTAATAGCCAGACACCTTCAAGACCTAATTTGGAGAGAGGTCACGTTGGCAGACGACCAGGTGGGGAAGGCACCTGCATGAGCGAGTTGCCTTTTTTTTCAGAGAGTCTGCCAGGAAAGGGTGAACAGAGGCAGTAAACTGGCACTCTGTGAATTTAAGGACAGGCTTTGCCTGCCCAGATTAAAATTTTAAACCGTTTTTTTTTTTATTATGATTTCTGCCAGCACCATCGAAGGGACTGGGTTGTGAAATATTGGTATACTGTACTCTCACCAAACAAGAGATAAAGATAAAAAGGACGTCTGTTTGGGGGCCAAAGGCATAAAAGAAGAGAAATAGTTATGTAAATAAACTTTCCTTGGCAAGTTAAATATAGCACTGGCTTCACTTTTCCTGCAGAATGAATTGTATTAGTCACAGGGGCAGGACGCCCATCTGCTCCCCGTTCAGTTGTTTGGTTCGGCCACTGTGGGATGCCAGGTTTCCCCCTCCCCAAGAGTCTGGCACTATTGGAGAAAAAGCATTTGCTTTCCCCCTTACACGTTTCACGTGTAAGTGAAGAGCTGGGTGTACAAAGCCAAAATGCCCCTAAATTTCTTCTCTCCTTGATCTGCACCAATATGGTTGCAGCCGCACTCGTGGCTTTCTTTCCAGCCTTTCGCTTGGCATCCTGCACCACCTTGTGGGTTAAGAGAAGAATGCAAAAATGGAAGACGGATGGGCCGTTCGGTTCCAGACTTCAAGAAAGAGAAACTGCTTTGGTGCTCGTTGCAAAATCAGGAGGGCTAGGAAGTTTTTATTTGACACGGCAGAGAAATTACAGAAAGCGAAACTTCAACTGGCAGGCCAAGAGAAGGATTCAGAAGGACACTTTACTAGATATATATAAGGAAACTGGCTGAAGTTTTAAATCTTAAAAGGGGGAATATGATAAGCCAAGAGGATGACCCTGGAAAATGTTCTTCTAGTCCAGTGGTTCTCAACCTGTGGGTCGGGACCCCATTTGGGGTCGATCGACCATTTCACGGGGGTCACCAAGCAAGGCTGTCCGCCATTTTTTTTGTCCGCCATTTTTTTCCCCCTTTTCCGGCGGGTGCCTTACCTCCCTTGGGCTGGGCCAGCTGGTGGTCGGCCTGCTCTGTCTCTGCCGCTTGCCAGCTACGCCTCGGCCGGCGCAGGGGGCGGAACCACGTATGCGCGGCGCTCCCGGGCAGGGAAAGTCCGCGACTTACGACCGGTTGGGTAGTCCTCGACTTACGACCGGTTGGGTAGTCCTCGACTTACGACCGGTTTAGTCCTCGACTTACGACCGGTTGGGGTCGCGGCATTAAAAAGGTTGAGAACCACTGTTCTAGTCGGATCTACAAAGAGGCTTGTTATAAACCTTGAAGAGATCTATGCTTCTCCAAGAAAAAAAAAGAGAGAAATCAAGTCCTAGAAGAATATTTGATTGAATTAAAGAATGAGAACTGTTAGAAGTAAAAGGAAGGAGTATAAAATTGGCTTACTTGATCAAGATTAAAAGAAAACATTTTTTGTAGGATGTTTTGGAAACCCTTTACGGACTTTTTGCTGACTCCAGGATTGAAAACTTGTTTTACAGATTCGCTTGTAGATGAGGGACAGGATATGGGATGAAGCGATATCTGTTTAACCTTACAGGAGGTAAAGAGTTATTAAATTTGTTTATACTTCTTGTGATGAAGGTTGGAAGTCACTTCCTTATATATATTTCTTTTCCTTTATCATACTCTTTTTTCCACTTTTCATTCTTTCTTTCCATTCTCCTTTTCGCAGTTTGTATTACTTTTTACTATTGTAATTAAGGATTATAGTTAATAATAGGAAACACATCTAAACCTTTCAAGGCATAAACAAGGCATAAACTAGCACTGCACAAAGTTTAAAGAAAAAAACAACACACTGATCCAAACCCCGAACTCAATCAAGTGGTGCTTTTCAGCTTTTATTTAGTTAAATGCAGCATTCTATACAAGAAAAAAAAAATTCAAACCCTTGACAGGGAACTGTATTTCTTCCTAAATCAACCCGAATTAAAAGATTTCTCCCCATATACACTGTACGGAAAATAATCTCTCCCCCCCCACCCCATTTACAGCGTGCCACTCAGTACAGTTATTTTATGTATCCCAAACTTCAGAACTGTACAATTTGTTTACAAATCACACTTTTTCCTATGAAAAATTACCGAAAAAAATATTGCCACTTATTTTATTTGTAACAAAACAATTAGATTTTTTTTTATTTATTTAAAAAACACAAAAAGTCAGCCAGAACGTTATTTTAAAGTGTGTGCTTGGAAGGAAATGGGTGGTGCAAGGAGAGAAAACCCAGGTGCATTTTAAAGCAAATAAAAACTCTTGCCTCCTGATGCAGATTCTTCAACACCCCTGGGAAAAGCTGAGCCAGCTCATCTGCTGGAAGAGAGACCCCAGTTGTGCCAATTCCAGGTTTCAGAACAATTTGGGTCTGATTGATAGGCTAAGCAAGACCCCTCTTAAACCTCACACTAACAGCACTGAAACAAGGATTTCGGTTCTCCTTCGAAGGTCTTCCAAACTCACACAATGGAGTGTTCCCTTAAACCATCAGCCTGCCTCTTACAACCAAGTCCACCAACAAAGGGGGGGGGAGAACTATAGGGACAGGAAAGAGCATTTGTAGAGACCCTCTCCTGTTCAACTCTCTGCATGCTGTTCCAAGAATACCAAGCCTTGGGGGACGCAGATGTCGGACACTCCGGTGTTGGTGCAGTTCCCGGAGAGATGCAACCAGCACTGAAACAGGTGCAAGAACCAGATAAGGCCACGGATCTATCACAGTCCCCCAGATGCTTGGAAAAGCAGCCTACGCATTTTCTTTCCCTCCTGGCAGGAAAGGCTTCAGGGGGAGGCAGAAATAAATAAAATAAAATCGAATAAAAATAAAGCAGCAGGCTAGCTGACAGGCTCCTTCTGCTTTCTCAGCAAAGGCTGGCACCAGCTGACCTTGCCCTGGCTGTGAGAAACTCTCCAGCCAAACACTAAAAACTAAAAACGGGACACAGGTGCAGCCAACCTTCCCACCAAGCAAGCCATCCCCAGATGGAAGGAAAAACTCAGGAGAGATTTTGCTTTTGCTCAAGGTCCTGGGATTCCCTGCTGCACAAAGACACACAACGGCCACTTTTGTTAAAGCCCCCGTGGGAGGTTCAAAACACCGGAAGGCCGAACTGCCCGTCTTGGCTTAGTCAAAACTCCAAACTGGCCACTCTCTGCAAACAGCAAAGCAGAAACAGCCGAACGTATTCCGAGATACCAAATCCTACACCGGCTATAAGCTGCTGATCGGGCTATTTCAGGACCTGCCAGCGATGTCAGGACAATGCTCTCAACCACGGCCACTTGAGGTTGTGTGGACTTCAACTCCCAGAATTCCTCAGCCAGCCAGAATTTGGGGAGTTGAAGTCCACGCATCTTCATGCAGCCGAGGTTGAGAAGCACCGTTAGGTGTTCTGCTTCACACACGCAAAAGTCCTAAACTGGGTAAGATTGGACACCCCTGACTTAACAGGGCCAAGAGCTGAGAATGGCTCCCCCCAACAGCCTCCCTGCCTCCGAAATATCCATGCTTTGTAATACCTGGCCCTCTGGCTTTGAGGACCGAGGACAGGCTAAGGTTGACCTTCAGGCATTGGAAACAACAGCCAATATGAATACAATTCTTTGCTAAATATGGGCACGAAGGCAGGGAAGAGACAAACACCACCACCCCCCCAACTCAATAGATCGTTCTCCTAGGCTCAATGCACAAAGGTCTCCGGAGCATCCTCCGCCGGGGACAGTTCTGCACAGCAGCCCCTCTTCTCTCCCAGGCTGGCATCGCAGCCCCCACGTTGCCTGCCTCCCGTGCTGTTAGTGTGAAGACTTCAGCAGAACCTGGGGTTTCTGGCCCAGCGCCCCCCACCTCCCTTACAGAGCCCTCCAGCAGCAACCCTGAGGTGGGGCTGCTGAACCTCCTTCACAGAAAGAAAACAGACGAAACTCTTTAACAGCAGCAGCAGCAGCGCAGGAAAAGACGGGTGCTTGCCAGCCCAAGCAAGGAGGGGACAAGGGAGGGGGAAATGTTATGGCATCAAACAGGACACAC
>NW_015386932.1:443434-515649 GCF_001527695.2 Protobothrops mucrosquamatus | reverse complement strand
AAAAAAAGCTGTCTCTGCTATGAGGCATGGCCACTTGCCCTGAGGAAAGCGGGCAGGCAGTACCACATACATCCTAGTCAGCGTAGATGCTGAGGGAGGGAGGGAGGGAGGGAAGGAAAGAAGGAAGGAAAGAAAGAAGGAAGCAAGCCAGATTTGTTCCAGCTCTTTTTCAAGATAAAACAGGAAGGGGCAATATAATCTTGAAGCTAAATGAGAAATAACTAAGAGAGGGTCAAGAGGAGAGGGAAAAGATCCAATTTCACAGCCTGAAGGCCAGTCTCATCACCTCTAAGACTGGGGAAAGAGGATGTGTGTGTGTGTACAAGGATTCCTCAATGCCGCCTCATTTTCACTTTCCGTGTTGGACTCCCCTCGTCCTCCTCCTCGTCCTCCTCTTCCTCAAAGTCTTCTGTGTACTCGTAAGACTTTCTCCAATAGTTCTCAGAGCTGAAGTGACTCCGCCTCCGGTGTTTCGGCAAGAGGACCGAGCGCCGGTTCTCCTCTTTATCCATCTCTAAAATCCGAGGTCTGCGGGAAGAAAAGAGACCCGCGTCTCTGGACCGCTTGGCGAGGCAGAGATTCCCCCCGACCACAGTCTCGCCCTCCCCCCAACGCCAGCCTGCCTCATGTGAGCCTCTTACCGGTGGGCTGCATCGGGGTCTGCTTTGCGATGGGACCTCTTTGGCTTCAGGATGGGGTCCCGATTGCTCCCCGACAGGCGGTCCGAAGCATAGCCAGGGACCAACACAGAGCTACTCAGCGATCGGGTCTCCAGCCGGGGGGCGTCTACTCTGGTTCTGGAAGCATTAGACAGCACAACAGCATCGGTTACCAGGTGTGACTCACCACACAAAACACCTCACACCACACAGTCTGTTCTGAGGGCCAAGTGCTCGGGGACAGGACACCCTCTTCCGCTGTCCGAGCAGCCCTGAAGGATTTGGGGGGCTGAAGTACGCAGTGCACCAACCCTCCCACGGGCACCCCCTGTACGTCCACTGGATTTATCCCCTCCTGGGTTGCTAATCGTTTCCAAGGGATGAAACCTCAGAAGCCACAAAAAGTGCAATCGTGGCCAATGGCAATAAACTGAGATGCCCCCTTGATCTTCCCGTACCAAGCCTAACATTCAGATAGGCTGCCAAGTCCAATCTGCCTCACAGTGAGAGGAGAGGGGAAAATTCTCACAATCCTTCACGAAAGCCAAGAGAAGCGGGCTGCACTGAAGCGTTTTTGGTCTGTGTTTACCCTATAAACTAAGCACATTTTTTGTTGCCGGTTGTTTCTTCTGCTGCAGATTCATCAGCTGCTTTCCTGGCCTACAAGAAGATTTCCCCCCACCCCACCCCACCCCACCCCCCCAGCTGCCCTGAAGTGTTTATAACCACACTGGTAACCAGGCAGCTTAAGGGAATTTCCACTCCAGCCAAACAAGCGCCAGACCCTCTCTTGGCAAAGGCCGGCTCTCCAGGACTGCGACGTGTGCAAAAATCTTGGCACGGCACTGCTGGATGAGTGCAGGGCCAGCGGCTGACCGGCAGAAGTTCCCGGGAGCAGGGAGAGTGTGATGGCACCGGAGGCAGTGGAGGCTTCACACGCACAACTCCAGAGGCTGGTGTGGAGGTTCTAAAGCAATAAAGGGCCGCCTCTCTCCCCAGGAACCTGTCCAGGTATTTGAGATCAACAAATGAGACCCTTTAGAAATTGACTGGCTAGCGGAGGTCTGGCTACAGTGTGCAACGCAGGCAGTCCCCAACAGTTCATTTAGTGACCGTTTGAGGTTAAAATGGCGCTGAAAGTAGTGAGTTATGACCATTTTTCACATGACCGTTGCAGAGTCCCAGGGTCACATGACCCCTCTTGTGACCCTCTGACAAGCAAAGTCAAGGGGGAAACCAGATTCACTTAACAACCACGGTACTAATCAACTGCAGTGGCGCACTTAACAACTGTGACAAGAAAGGTTGTAAAACGGGGCAAAACTCACGTAACAAGTTTCTCACTTGGCGACATAAATTTTGGGCCCGATTGTGGTTGTAAGTCAAGCTGTATCGGGAGCTCTCAGATCCTGGAATGCTCTTTGTAGGAAGATGCCCTGAGCTGCCACTCTTCCATAAAAGGCTTTTTAGTTTCGGATACATCATATTAGTTTATATTCCAGGTTTTGTTCCACTGTTGTAACCTCAAGTGCTTACAGGAGCATAATGACGAGGTATAAACTTGCAAGGTATTTATTACTGTGCAAGCCTCAAAGCCTCCCTGCTCTTTTTTAGCAGCTTTCCCAATACAAATTGCCAGGGACACTAATCTCAAAGGTTAACGAAAATAAGATGCCACCACTGCTTCCCTCTGGACTACCGCAGTAATTAATCTAGTTCCAGCCTGGAGAAGACTTAGGTAGCGAGATGCATAGATCCTGGGATAGCTGCATCTGACTGTCCACACTTTCACGGCGACAGCGTGATGCCCTAGTCGAACCACAAGGTTGAGTTTAATTTGAGTTTTCCTTGTGTGTAAAACGGCTGAAGCATGGAAGTTTCCGAACTCAACTAAGACCTGCGAAACGGAGCCTCTGCCTTCTGCTGGTGTGTACTAGCTGGGAAATTCTGGCACCTGAAGTCCACACAGCTTAAAGTTGCCAAGACTGAGAAGCTCTAATCCAGCATGCTTCCAACCTCCCCAGTTTCAAGTTCTTAAAAAATAAGGCAAGACATCTGTGTGCGAAGAAGCTCCTTTCTTCGCCTCCCCAACCCCAATTTCTCGTGGTTTGGCGATTCATCAGATGCTGCTACAGAAAGGACCAACAAGTCCTCCCGTTAAATAAAGGCAGCACCTGAAAAGCAGAAGGACAAAGCGCACATGGACGAGTCAGCATCAATTGTACCAACTCAAAGGTGGCATCAGAAACCAGTAAAAGTGGCTTTTTTTTTTAAAGACGAACAGGAAAATAGCTCTCTCTTTGAAGAGATTCCGCCACTCACTTCCGAAGGATGATCACGGCTCTCCTCTCCTTGATATCCTGTGGTCGAATGCAGTGTGTAATTTCGTCAGCTGCGTAGCCACTGTGTGAAACAAAAACACACCAAAAGGGATTTTAGAGCAAATGAGTTTACTTTGGGCATCTTCTCGGCCGGTCTAGGACCAAGGCTGCTCCTGGAAGGGTTGCTAAACACGCTGCCTCTTTCAAACAATGGCTGGGCAGGCCTTGCAGAAAAAGTTGTTGCCTGGGGCCCACCACAAGTAGGGTCTCTTGCATGCTCCAAGTTTCCAATCAAATTGCTTTAACTTTTCCTATCCTCTGTCAATAGCCTGTTATCCTAGGTTGGTCAAAGATTGTAATAAAGATATTTGATTTATATCCTGATATTCCACTCTAGTCCCTTTCTGACAAAAGGTCAGATAGAGGAGATGGAAGACCACAGAGCGCAACAGCTCCCACAGAGGTATTGGGACAGCAGTTCAAAAAACCATGTGCCTTTGAAATGCCTTGGCAGGGTGGATTTGCATGACAGCATCATCAAGACGCTAATGCACCAACCAAGAGAGAAAAACCTACCTTTGCTAGATACCAGTGCCAGATCTTTCTGTGAAAAAATAACACATTTCCGCACTCAGGAATAGTTGGCTGTACACAGCTAGTGTAATCTAGTATCTGTAGTCTAAAAGCCAGGCTCTCAGCATTTCAAGGGGCTAAGACAGGTCATCTAACATAAACTCACTGGTATTCTTTAGCCTAAGGAAATGCACTAAGACAAAAGTTTTGCAGGACCAACACCAATCCTGAGAAAGTTTCAAGATGAAACTCCAATTCTTGCTTTGAAAGCTATCTGGTCAGTACTAACTGGCACTAATTGGTACATGTCTGGCACACCTAAATGCAAGAAAATACCAAGGCTGGGTATCTCAGCATGTTTTTTAAGCAACACTAATGTGTAAAGTAAAAACAGAATGAAACCAATTTGAGGCAAAACAGGTGAGCACAAATTGAAAGACTGGGCCGAAACAGGAAGACAGAAATGACAATATGGGGGGTTATCTTCTCTCTTATAACCCGCTGCTACGGCTTGGGCGGCAAGACCCTCAAAGGGTCTCAGATTAACTCCTACAGAGAATGTTTTATTTGCAGCCTGGTAACTTCTCTATGAGAGCCAGTTGGAGTAGTGGTTAAGGCATCAGGCCAGAAATCAGGAAGACCTGAGTTCTAGTCCTGCCTTGGGTATGAAGCAGCTGAATGACCCTGGGCTACTCACTTCTCCCAGGTCTAGGAAGGAAATGCAAACCATTTCTGAAAAATCTTGCCAGGAAAACTGCAGGGACTTGTCCAGTCAGTTTCTGAGAACTGGATATGACTGAACGGAAAAAGAAAAAAAAAACCCTTATAAAGCTGTAGTTAAGGCCAGTATGGTTAAGACTCTACTTCTGTTACTAAGATCCACTGGAACTGTCATGGCTATTAATCCAACTTTGGCCTGCAGTGGAAACACATGTCAAATACATTGTCTTCCAGTATGAATGATCTCAGCTATTCTAACAGTGTCACCATATGGTGATGTTCTCAATAATTTCATCAGGTCCACTCGGCGTCCACAATCAAGCTTTGTCCAGAACCGGATAGAAACTGAACTGTTCCAATTTGTCCTTAATGCAAAAATTCTTGGCTACCTATTAAGAGAAAGAAAACATTCCAACTTGGTTGATCAGTTGCAAAGGCTAGGTGTCGTTGTGGAACCCTTGTCCTCTCCTACGGCAAGCCACAGAAATGCAGTAACAAGCTCGCAGCTGTAAATATTAGAAAGCAGAGCCTAGAAGTCGCATGCCGAAGAACCAGGAGACGGGTTTGAAGAAGCTGCGGTACTGAACACTAGAAACCGTGGGAACCCAATGGAGATCAACACTCCATCCACTGGAAGTTATGTAAAAAGAATACAGACGGCTTCTCGTAATTTCTGTTGAATGCTACCTTGCCAGGAAGCCTCTCATTAAAACAGGATTAAGAACCTGTCCCTGCCTACCTAGCCTCCTCTCTACAGCTCCTCAAGGCAGCTCTATTCAGAAGCTGCTACTTCTTTGGCCGAAGGTTCAGATCCGGCTCACTGGCTGAATTTGAAGACCCCTCTGGTAGCTTCAAGAAAGCCTGAAAGAAATGGGAGCGGTCCCCTTATTGAACCTGCAAAACTTGCAACTTTAAAGGCAGGAGGCCTTTAAGGGACCGCATGAGAACGATGCAGCTACAGCCCACAGACTGAAGTAAATTCCTTGTTTAAAGGGCATTTAATGGATAGATGTCTGCCCCTTACCTTGGAAACCAGCCTGCCAGGAAATGAATGTCAAGGCACTGCACGGTGCCCTTGGCCCTATTGTAACCGTACAAGGTTTCTGCTCCTAGGAAAAAAAACCTACTGGTTGCCTTGGAAAACTGGCAGAGGAAACAAAGGTTATCTTGAACAGTCAAGCAACCTCTCCATACAGGTGATTTTATAAATCTGCTCTCCAAAGGTCTCCCCATTTGGTTAGAACCCTTTTTTCTCCCAATATGGGCAATAAGAAACACAGATGGGCTTTGAAACTGGCAAAAAGAAGCATCCATCTTTTCATAAATAAGGCCCAGCTTGACACAGGAAAGAGATTAGAAAAGCCAGAGCTACGGGTTTCCCCAGCCAAAATTAACCACAAAAAGGTCCAAATACAGACACACCTGCCACCCCACAGAAGCAACTCTTAGACAGAACGCAAAAGCTGTGAAAATAACACTTGCTCAGCTATCTGTGCTGATAAGGATCCCCCTGGTATTTGGGGGGGATGTTGGCTGTCCCATGCAGATATAAACAGGTGAATTAGAAACTTCCTTCTAGAGAGTTCAATTACCAAATTGGCCAGCTAAACAAGAATACTTTTTTTTGCTACAGGCGCAAATAAGCTATGTAGGTATATTCCCAGCTATTACCCTGCCTAAAACTCCTTTGCTACAGTTAATTTTTCCCTGCGGAGGCTTGGCCTCTTCCTGACAGCCGAGGCTACTTTGTCTCCTGCAGGAACTTTAGTTAATATGTGCAAGACACCCTGGAAATAACTCTTGGTTTTTGCTTCATTATTGATGCACCTGGGCTGTTGTGCAAGACCTCCGTGCTTATGCTACGGAGAGACTTTCCTCCCAGACTGTGGAGATCAGCTTACCAAGGCAAGCAGGGGATCACCTTACCCCTGAAGGACCACTTCCAAGGGTGAGAAGTTTTCACTCCTCAGGCCCCCCAAATATTGGTTGCCCTCCATTTACCATGGCAACACAAAACCATTAGGGAGGCTTGACTCATCCTGGCAGAAAACTGGTTCTGGCTTACAAGCCTATAAATACAGTTTGTCACGAGTTTGTCCTGACCCAGCATTTTGCACTCTTTCACACTTAGCGCTGGTGAAGAAGAAGAAGCAGCATCTTCACGAGGCGCTAATTGTCACAGGCAATACTATCTCTTTATTATCCAGGATTGTCTTCCCTCCTCGGTTTTACAGAAACAGAATCAGACGTTAAAAGTGGTGGGATGTACAGGGGAAAAAAAATAAGAGCCAATGCTTGCCAAGTTCCAGTTGCAGCTTTACAGCTTTAGCAGAAACTGCTCTGGATAGGACGGCTGAATGATCACACATTCCTCCAGAAAAAAAAAAAAGCAGCTGTGTTTTAGAGAACTAAGCGCTTCTGCAAAATCCACCTGATAGGAAAGGACACGTCTCGGCCCTCCTTGATGAGCCTGGTAGGCAAGTCCCTCAGCCTGCCCTTCCAATGGGTCAAAGCCAGAGGTTAACCATTCACTGGAACAGACCCTCACGCCTAGCCTGCCAGCCTTCATTTGCTTCCAATTATGGCAGCCGTTGCCTTACTGTGCACTGCAGAGGTTGTGTTTTGTTTTTAAAAATGCTGCCGTAGGGAACTGATCACAGTCATGTCGTCCTCCAATTCGCATTCTGAATGCAAATAAGTCATTAGGCTCGGATTCAGCTGGATGGGGCACCCTGGCAGCCGAAACATTTCCGGCAGAGGCGCGAATGCACACAACCCTTTGCAGAGGGTGTGTGCAGTAGGGAAGAATGTCCCTTCTTCTGCCTTGATTCCTGATGTCTACAGGATGATCTTCTGGGGTTTTCTCCCCACACTGCTCTTTCTTCTAACTATTCTTCCTCTGAACACACAGCTCTGCACTTATCTTAAAATGAACTGCATTCTACGGTTATGCCGCATATGCTGCTCACGCGAAGCCTCCTTCGGCTTCTACAGTTCTCGGCCTGCTCTCTGTGAAGTCACTCCATACCAAGTCTGGAACTCAAACGTCCTGCCAATCTAAATGGCACACTTGGTTCATCTCATCAACCAGGCTTTGGTCTTAGCTTACACAAATCTGGGTCTGTGCTGTGAAACGACTTCTATGTGCCCAACAGCATACTAGTGAGGGGACTAAAAGTGATGCTTGTTCATCGCTACAGAGCTTGAGAACTAAGCCTCACTTAGAAGACTCTGAAAGTTCCCAGAAGACAGCTTGAAAATCAGCCTTTCAATAAACGAGAACCGCTTACATCAAGGCAGACTGAACCAACCAAGTCCTTTGTGGCTCATCAAGGAATCTCTACAGCCAATATGGCAGCCAACCACTACTCCTTCAGGCTGCCCCTCCCCGCACCGCAGAGAGGAAAAATGGCTCTTATAAAGATGAAAAGGGTTCAGACAACCTCGAGCACTGCAAACGCAGCAAACCGAGTCACCGGGCAGGGAGCCGAGGCACAGTCCAAGCTCAGGGGAGCCTGCTGGGTGGCCTCTCCTTACCTGAGTACAGTGACACTCCCCCTTCGCACGGGCAGGAAGAAGACCGGCTCGGAGACCCGGATGGGCTTGAACTGGAACTTGCAGCCGAAGCAAAGTGCTGAGTCACTGAAGAAGGACACCGACACAATTGGCCTCTCGAAGATGTGGATGGGGTCCACGTGGGAGACGATGCAGCCCCCTGGCTGGTAATCATTGATCACCGCACTGTTCACAAAGCCCTCGGGGATGACCCGGTGTTCCACCAGCTTACGGATGACAAGGTCATGAACCCACTCAGGAATGGTATCCACTTCCCCCCGTGGGTACAGTCGCTCCTGCCCGGGGCCTCGCCTTTGCAACTGAGACCCATAGGTGTAGCCCTCCCCAAAGAAGTACTTATTCCGGAGTGGGGCCCTATCCACCGTGTGCTCTTTATAGAGGCCCTTCTCGGCCCGGGAGACCACATCATCAATGCGCGCTTCAATTTTGACGCATTCCTCGGGGCTGAACAAGCGCAGCTGCCGGATGCCGCTTTTGACCTTCCGGGCCTCCTCTTCCTCTTCCTCCTCCCGTGAGGGTTCCTCGGAGTCGGTGGGCTCGGAGTCGGAGTCGTGGTGCTTGCGCTTGCGTTCGGGAGCTCCCCCCCCAGCTCCATAGGGGGCTTCAGCAGGATCCCGCCTGCTCTTGCTTCTGCTGCTGCTCTTGTAGTTGTCTCGGTAAGGCATCATCGATTTGAGTTTCTCTCGTAGGTCCGTATATCCACTCCCAGCCATGGCCAGTCCCCTGGTCACCGCTGCCCTCGGCTAAATTCCCTGAGGTGCAGTTTGAAGGGCTGGTGAGTGGGATGGCCCGCTAACGTTCACGGCATGGTCTGGCGTTGCAGAACGATCCCTGGGAGAAAGGAAAGCCAAAGGCCTACAGCTTGGCTTCCACCCAATCGAGGGCCCTTCCGGATGGGAAGGATGCCCCCCACTTCCAAGAGTTTCCCCCAGAGTCGAGAGAAAGCTACGTGTTCAGTTCCAGCCCAAGCCCTGAAAGGAGTCGGGCGCCGAGCCCAGCATTTCCACCTGCAGCCACCAATTTTATTTCCCCAACGTGTGCCAAGACCTCGGAGATCTCACCTGCAGGGAGAAAAAAGTTACACAAGACGGTCAGGATGCCGAGAAAAAGTCCTTGTGCGCCACTTTGTCCCCCCTGGGAACCCCTCCGGCCAGCCTTTCCTCGGGCAAGGGGCAAAGGAGCCCCCCTTCGCCTCTAAGGTCCCACGTGGATGAGAAACCTTAGGAAGCGCTGAGCGGAAGGGGGAAGACCCCAGGCCCCTTCCCGTTGCTTACTGACCGAGGCAAGCCAAGCAGCCGGTCTCCCCCCGCCCCGCAGGGACCCCCTTGTGCCGCTACCCCTTTCCAGTCGGGCACGGAGCGCGGCACCCCCGCCGGCCACGCGGATTCCCCGACGGGAAGGACGGGCAAAGTGACTCAGACGGCTCCTGCCGCCCCTCCCCCGCCCTCTGCCCACCAAAGGGGGGGCAGCTCCTCCTCTGCAGACCCCTCCACGTCTGCCCCCCCAGATTCTGCCTCCTGCTGCTCACCAGCCCCCCCAAAAAGGGGAGGGGGCTGCTCCTGGTGGGGTCCCCAAGGCTCCCCCCCTCCGCCTGTCACGTGGTCAGGAGGGATCGCGGGGGCGCCCTCCACCCCGGGGGCGGCTCAGGCCGCGACCCCCGGCAGGGCCACCGGGGCAGTCGCCCCCAGCAGGGGCCCCCCGGGCGGGGGGGGAGGGCAGGAAGGGCGCCGAGGCCCTGCTCGGCCGGACTCACCGCGCTCCGACCGGCTCGCCCGCCCTCACCACGCGTCGCCCGAGTCCGTCCCCCGCCGCAGCGCCGGCCCGGCTGCCTTCATGGCGAACGAGGAGACGAGGCGGCCGCCGCTGTTGCTGCTCCGGCTGCCCGGACGGCGCGCTACGTCACCCGCGGCCGGCCCGACATTATAAATAACTTCAGGGCATCCTCCGCCTCCTCCTCCTCCTTCTCCTCAGAGCGCAAGCCGCGCCTCCCGCGCAGGCGCAGGCGCCGGCGCGCGTCACTGCGCAGCCGTGGCCAAGCCCCGCCCCGGCCGCACTCCGAAAGGAAGCGGGCTCCTGGCCGGGCGGGCTCTGCGCATGCGGCGCTCGTCACCAACGAGCGGCGGGGTAGAGCGGCACGCGGGAGAGGTTCAGCATCAGAATGTTCCTTCGGGATACTCTGTTTGCCCCTCCCCCGTCTTTTTCTTCGGAAGAAAATGCAAATCAAGGAAGGCGTTTCCGGATGCTTGCAAAGCGCCCCTCGGTGAACGTTATGCAACGGGTATCTCCCTGCGGTGGCCTTAAATCAAATCAGTGAAAGAGCGGCTGGAGGGGCCTTGAAGGAGCCCCACTCCGCATGCTCAGCCGGGGAAGAGCGCAGGCGCACAAAGCACGCAGCCGCTCGCCAGGCAACGTGAAGGAGCCTGACGAAATCTTAAATTGGGAGACTCGCGTAACGGTGGGGGGCGTGGCCACCTTGGAGCCGATTGGCTACGCTTTCCCTGCCAGGCAGAACTACCTGAAAAGACTGCTCGCTGATTGGCCGAAATGAAATCCGCGCGCGGAGAACCGGCCAAAGTGACTGCCAGCGAAGGAGTTGGTGCCGTTTTGCAACGCCTCCCATGATGCCTTGCGGAGGAGACTCTGGCAACCGCGAAGCGTTATGGGAAATTTCTTTTCCAGATACTTCCAACCAGGGATCCAGTCCCATCATCCCCAGCCAGCCCTTTGGGAGCATGCTTGCAGCCCCAAAAGGGCCTGGTTGGCAGTGCAGAGAGCAAAAGCTGCCCAGGGTCCCCTCTAAAGGAGACGGGCAGCACCTAAATCAAATAAAATTTTAAAAAACCTCGCCTCTCTTGGCAGTGAGGGCCTCCTGGCTGTGCACACAGAGCAAGCTGAGAAGCACCACTGAAGGGGCGGCCAAAGTGCTGCCCGTGTGAGCCCCGCTTGCAGTTCTGCAGAGCAAAGACTTCCATGGATGGGAGGCCACCAGGAAATCCCAACGGCACCGGCGACTGTGCAAAAGCAGAAGATGGAAATGGGAAACCCCATCCATACAGGTGCAGAGCATGAACACTAATGCTGTCATACTTTTGAACGGTCATTAAACAGGTGGTCGTAAGCTGAGGACAACCTGAGTCTCTCTTCACAACCTGATGTGCTATTTCCAAAGCCGCTATTTTGTACAGCTGCCATATCTTACCTTAATATGAAACAGAATGTCATTTCTAAAGATGGATCAACAGCTTTTATTAACAAATAAATAAAGAGCTACAGTTTGGGGAGACATACCGTGAAGCAGGAGAATAATAATTATTTAAAAAAATCCTAAAAACTTTTTTATACATATATTTAGTCTGAATCACCATCATGTTTTGCTCAGACATCTCTATATAACATCTGGCCATCAGCTGTTGGAAACGGAATATTGAGCCAAGGAAATCTTGGCCTGCTACCAGCAAAATAATTTCCCGCTTTGGCCATAAACACCAATTTACACCCAAAAGAGAATGTGTTGTGTGGCTGACATTTTGCTGGCCAAGTAAATTGGTTAATATAGAATAGTCTGTATGAAACATCAGAAGATGCTTCTAGTCCACATGAAAAATATACAAGATGCTGCCAAGAGTCATTTGGAATTGCCCCTAAGTTAGATGATCCCTGTTCCAATACAGCATCTGAAGGGAGCTGGGAAAACCAGCAGGATGAAATGCCCTGATGTCTCCTTGCTCACATCCATGCCTTCCCACCCCTAAATCTGGAGATGACAAGGGGGATGTCATTGAAACCTACAGGATGAGCTGTTTACAGCTCAGATATATCTTCCAGTTGCGCCGGGATCTGTTCTGGAATCTGGAAGAGAGAGACGCAGAACAGCAGATCCAGTCACAACAAAGTAATCTCACTTGGGGGCAGCGTCAGCTGCTTTTCACGTGCGTGCAGCAGGCTCTCCATGTGGGTGGCAATGACACGACACAGTTCCAGGCCCTGTGGGGAGAAAGAGGACACAACAGATGTCAGAACCTGCCTCTCAAGGGTTTATTCAGAGCTTTACAAGCTGCATGATCTGCCATGGTGGGTCAGCCTATTCAACTCGCTCAAGAGTTTCAGCACTTCTGATGCTGTCCCCCATGCTAAGCTCACGGATCCTAGATCAACACCCGCCTGCCCTACCCCTCCGATAAAACCTGGACAGCCATTTTGCCCTACTTGGCAGATGTGGGGGTCAGGACAACAAAATAAACAGGTGAGACATCTGGAACACTTCAAAAGTTGCAGCCCAATACCTTATCAGTATTATTATGAGGAAAACACCTACCATCTGAAGGTTAAGCTTCACAAAGCCAATGGAAGGAGACAGGTAAGGAGACAGAAAGAGACAGAAAGAGAAAGGAAGGAAAGGAGTTAAGCTTACTTCACAGAGTTTCAACATATTTCCAACAAAGTCAAAATACATCTTTAACATATCATGGAGCCAATATTCTGAAAACCCCCGCCAGACCTGCTGTATTCTTAACAATCAGGAAGTCTAAATTAAAACAAACAAAAAAAAAAAAAAACAAGAATTCTGCCTGAAAAATCAAATCAAATCTAGGGATCGATTTAAATAATGGTTTGCATCGTTCTCATCTTATTCTTTTATTTAGTTATTTTACTTGTCGTCAGACTTTTTTGTTTTCTTTTGTGCTTGGCTTAAAACCTGACAACTGCTTTGTCTGAGAAAGAGCACCCAAAATTTTCACTACACATTTACGGGGCTGTGCACAAAAACCAGCTTAAGTCTTAAGAAAACCTCTCTAGTTTCCTCAACAATTTCCCTGAGAAGCAATTCTTTAACTTTTTTTTTTTAATTTGAATGACAGCCTCAAATCCATAAACCACCTCCTTGACCAAGTCCTGCAGTGGAGAAATTGCGGGCCTGTTCTGGGACCTGCGTTTCCTCTGCTATACCTGTTTCAGCTGCAGCTGTGTGATCCTGTGAGACATCAAGTCTCCCAGCATAATCTCCACGTAGGGGTAGCTGGATCCGGCCGAAGGTCTCTGGGTGCGAGTAGAGTGGATCTCCTTCAGAGAGAATGTCACGATGGGTTCCTAGAACAGCAGAGGAGAAAACTTTTAGAAGAAGAGCGAGTAAGCTAAACCACAAGGTCATTTCTGTCTCCCCAGACCCTCCCTGACCCCCGTGGCTAAGAACCAGAGAAGTCCAGGCCCCGAGCTGGTGTTTGACCCCACACATCCTGGATGCAGCCAATTGACATTCATGTCCATCTCATTCAGGTCTTGCATGAAGTCAAGAACATTCCTGCAGAGGGTCTAACACAAAACAGCTCTTTGGAATCTCCAAATTCCTTCTACCCGGTTGATCCTGGAGGACTCCTCCTCTCTCTATTCTTTCTTCCTTTTTAGTACATGCACCGTGTGAATGTGACTGGGCGTGTGTGCTTGTCTACTTGCACATTCTAATGTAGTAATGGTCAATTTTGTTCCTGGCTTGTTTCAATGGGAGCTTTGTTCTGATGCTGCAGAAGAGATCCCGTATATTTTGCAGTGAAGAATCCATCATTTTTATTATCCTGTGGGATCATCTGTTGGCAAATCACTTGCAGGGTTTCCCCCAGGAGTGGCATGAAATCCAAGCTTCCTTTCCTTAGCAGAAAGCAAGCAAGCGATCTGAGCAGAAGAAATCCTCTTGAGAGGTCAAAGGAACAAACACGCAACACCCACGTGAGTTTCCTTGTGGAGAAAATTCAGCCCATTCTGATTCACAGCCAGGATACAGGGCGAAATGATGGTGTTGCTGCTGCAACTCTGGATGTAGAAGAACGAGGACCCAAACATGGGGAAGGCGCTCAGGAGCCCTGCAATGGATGGAGGCCAGCCATCAGTTCAAAGAAGGGGACCTGAAACAGGAGGTCACACAGCTCCTTGTACATGAAGAACAAGAACAGGACCCCAGAAGAAGGTGGTTGTGGAGAGCTCTTCCCTGCAAGCCTGGGGAATTCACAACTCAGTGATGTGAGGGTTACTCATTTAGAAGAAATTAAAACTGCTAGATGATTGCATCTCTTAAATCAGGAATGTCCAATCTTGGCCACTCGAAGACTTGTGGACTTGATGGCTGGGAGTTGAAATCCACAAGACTTCAAGTGGCCAAGGTTGGTTATCCCTGCCTTAAATCATGAATAAGACGTCAAGAATTTCTTCGTGAGTGAACGTCACACTCATGTTTTTGATGTTCCTCGCAGAAGATAATTATGTCTTCCATAAGTCGCCTCCTGGAAGCCTCTGGTCACTGCTTTCCAAAACAATCACAAGAGTTGAGCGGGGGTTCTTTCTCACCTGACCCTCATCCAACCCTACTTGTGTGTTTATTATGCAACTGCCAGAGGATCCACTCTTGAAACAAGAAATACGGGCTGAGTTACACAGCAGGCATTTCTTTCGGCCAACCGGCATCTTTGCAGCTTAATCCCAGGAGCTTGGCTGCTCTGACCTCCCTCCCTGGTCCTTTGGATGGAAAAGGCCTTACCTAAGAATTGGGCCCGAGCCTGGTGGGCGCTCAAGGCCTGTGCTTGGTGCATGAAGGGGGCCACCATGTCCAGCCACGCCTGAGCCTTCTGCAGATGGTAGAGCTGGGGTGGGATGTAATCCTGAATTTCCCTTCTTGGAGGAGAAGCAGAAGGACTAGGTGAGAAGTCACAGACAGCTGAGGAAACGGGCATGAGGACCTAAAGGGAAGTTCTCCACCAAGGCTCCTCTTCCAAGCCAAGGAGATAGAGGGCTACAGCCTCACACCCAGAAAGTGGTGACCATCCCACCCGGCCTCTGCCCGCTCAGCCTTGACTCCCAGGAGTCAGCCTCCCTCTTGCCTACGGCATTAGCCTTGTCCAAACACCACCATATTCCAAAGGCACCTACAAAATTGCCAGGCCCTTCACCCAGAGCTGCAAAGCAGCCAGTTTGGAGATTTGCTGGAACTGTTGATCACTCGGTTTTGCAGAAGACAAGATGTTGAAGAGACCTTTCAGATAGTCAGGTAGCACCTGTGTGAGAGAGAGAGACACCAGTGACGTCCTAACTGCCAGGAAGCAGCTCCAACTCAATCTGAGACTCTCCCGGTGAGTTCCGTGGGGGTGACAAAAGGTGAAGCTTGACCCACTTGGAAATGAGGCTGTGTTCTGCAGTGCAAGCTGCTCAATGTCTTTTAAAGTCTTTTGATGCCCTTTGGCTTTGCATTATTGTATTGTATTAGTAGGATGTTTTGGTATTTTACTGCATTTCAACGTGGGTAGTATAGTTTAACTAATGAAACCAGGTTAAGTTAAGAAAGGGTGCTCGGATCTTCCCCAAACAGAGCCAAATCTTGCATTTTTCCTCTCAACATTTCCTTAAAGGATTTCACCTGGTTGTAATGCATGGTGACGTAGAGTTCATTGTCGAATTTCAGAGGCTGGGCCCAAATCACACGCCGGTACCAGAACATGTAGCTGCTGTCCACGTTCTCCATTTCCATGGTGACATCAAGGATGTACTCCCGCCGGTCCAAAGGTCGGACATTCTGATCTGGGATGTGGAAGTGGAGAGAGTCAGTCAGTCAGTACACAAGTGGGTGGCCCAAAATAAGAAGCTCCCCTTTGCCGATGGATGGGCCAGCTGGTCCTCTGCAACTCCACACACAAGACCAAGAGAAAGGGAGCTGCATCCCTTGGCTTTAAATCATTGGGGTCCCCAGGTATGGATGATAAGGTGGATTACACAAATGGGCAAAAATTCATCAATAATGCCAAGGAATGGACTCTGTGGCACCCAACCAAGAATGAGAATCTGGGCTCATCACCTGTTGGTTTTACACTGGTTTAACCATCACATTAACCATTTTTATCGATTTTCCTGGGAAATATACATAGATACAGGTGGAGCATCTTTTGGGATGGAGAAGCATGCAACCCCCCCTTCCTCCACCCACCCCACCCCCAGTATTAGGGGAGTAAAAAAAACTTGCAAGTAATTATGAGATGCTGGATGGCTTTGTAGCCTGGATGCAGCTGGACATCTGAACAATGCAGCCCACAGAAAGGAAGGTGATTATTTTTGAATGCCTGGATAAGGGAAATTATCTCCCTCCCAGCCTCATCAGCTCACTTTTATTAGAGACAGCAAAAATGATGTATTCTCTGAAGGCTTCAGGCTGGTGCAGACCCATTTCGAAGCATATCTCTTCTATGACATCCTGGGCCACCTAAAAAAAGGAATGGAGAAGAACTGGCACCAAGGAGAACTGCAAAGGCCTAGCAACAGGTCAAGCTGTGGAAGGTGCAAATTTCGGAACTACGCCCAGCTTTTCTGCCAGACGAATGAAGGTTCAGTCTATGTATTGGGAGAGGAGGCTGTAAGAAGAAATGTCGAAAAAAGAGAGGGAACAAATGTTGTGAAACTGACTTTGTGGGAAAAGGTGGCGTAGGATCTGCCTTTCGGAAGAGTAACAGAGTGGACTCAGCCCATTTTGGTACTGAAAGCGCATTTTGAGCATAACAAGTTTTGAGTGGAACAGAGTTTACTTCCTGAAAAGATACGTATGATTTCCTGGAGTAAGCTCTGGAAACAAACTCATACAGACCAAGGGAAAAGATAGATGTTCTGCAAGATTTCACAGAATGAGAACGTTGGGCTGACCAGTGCGTTTTTGGCACCTGAGACCTTTGGAGTTTAGTTTAGGAACATTCCCCCTTTATTTGCTGGTTCCATTAGATCAGCCGGGATCAGGGAAGGGAGGCTGTTCCTTGGCACTCACCGAGCAAGTCTTGATTTTGAGGTGCCTTTCGATCCCTCCTGGAAGGAGAAATAGCTGACGCTTTGAACTTCTTCCAGCCTTTGGAAGAGGAGGAGAAGGAACAGCATGGTGGAAAGCAAAATTATTAGGGACATAAACAGGGGAAGTGGGTGCTGTGGAGGCACCTTACTTGCCCATCTCTTTCAGCCTGCAGCAAAGCCATCATTCCTCTCTAGGTGACCCCTTCCCAGTTGATGAGATTCCTTCCTTCCTTCCTTCCTTCCTTCCTTCCTTCCTTCCTTCCTTCCTTCCTTCCTTCCTTCCTTCCTTCCTTCCTTCCTTCCTTCCTTCCTTCCTTCCTTCCTCTCTGATCAAAGACTCACCACCAAGGCTTGGAGCTCCACAGCACTAGGAAACTCACAGCGGCCCCCAAACTTGAAAGTCTTCTGCAAATTCTGCTCGCAGGCCTTGGCGATGCCTGTTGGAGGGTGAGGAAGAGAAGCAGAGAGGTAAACACCCCGAAGAAGAGGTGGAACGTTCTCAATTGCCCATGGAGGAATCCCACTCTCGGGATTAAGTCTTCTCACTCCAAGTTGGGTGGACCTGTCTGCCCACGTTTGCTATCCTCTGCTGAACTTAGACGGGGGCAGGCTACTGAGCCCTGAAAAGCAGGACCGGGTGGGTGGCAATCTTCCTGCTGAATTCATCTGCTAACCTTCCTGGTTGAGACCTCCCCAGTTCCAGATTTTCTCCTATAGCAGCAACATTGCTCTCCAACCGAGAAGAGGTGCTGATGAGCCGAAATCATCGCCCAGCTGGAAGTCAGGCTAGGGATGATCCATCTTTGCCAATCACCTCTATCCCACTGGAGAGAGTTTAATGAGAAAATAACCCTGGGCGGCAATGTGACCCAACAGGCTTTCTTCCAGCAGTAGGCAGAGCAGATGGATTCATTTCCACGTTTTAGCGATTGGAGAGCAAGAGTATTTGATTGATGAATTTTGGCTTAAGCCCTGTCAGTTTTCTTCTTCTAACAGCTAGATTTTTACACCTGCTTTGTCCTAGGAATTGAAGCATTTAATTCACTTTACATCCCCCAGGAGGGCAATGTTTTATGTGGACGAAAGGAGAGACTTCCAATATTGTTAATGCAAATATGTTTCGGTTTTTTTTTTTTTAATAACCCCAGGGAGGAATCATTACAAATGACAAAACCCAACCCTACAAGACTCCTGTTTGATCCTTTGAAACTGGACATTGGAGAATTGGCTGTACAGAGGGCCAGGGGACAACACCGCCCCCCCCCCCCGATCTCCTCAATACATTCCCTATTATCATTTGCAGCTGTTTTTCACATTTTTAAAAAGTTAAAAGGTGAAGATATGCGTAAATCAGTGGATATGGGTCTCAAGGTACAAATGTGAAGCTACACTGAAACCCCTAGCTTGCTGATCTGCCATCCCGATAGGGTCATCTACTTGCACCATACCCAAAATGGATTAATAAAATAACAGAGTTGGATGGGACCTTGGAGGTCTTCTAGTCCAACCCCCTGCTCAAGCAGGAAACCCTGTATCAAATGGTTGTCCAGTCTCTTCTCGAAAGCTTCCAGTGTTGAAGCACCTACAACTTCTGGACGCAGGTTGTTCCACTGGTTAATTATTCTAACAGTCAGGAAATTTCTCCTTAGTTCCAGCCTGCTTCTTTCCTTGATGAGTTTCCATCCGTTGCTTCTTGTCCTCCCTTCAGGTGCTTTGGAGAAGAGGCTGGCCTCCCTTCTTCTTGGTGGCAGCCCCTCAAATACTGGAAGACTGCTATCATGCCACCCCTCGTCCTTCTTTTCATTAAACTAGACATACCCAATTCCAGCAACTGTTCTTCATATGTTTTAGCCTCCAGTCCCTCTAATCACCATGCTCTTCTCTGCATGCCTTCTAAAGTCTCAACATCTTTTTTATATTGTGGTGACCAAAATTGGATGCCGTATTCCAAATATGGTCCTACCAAGACCTTATAAAGTGGTATTAACACTGCACGTGATCTGGATTCTATCCCTCCATTAATGCAGGCTAGGGCAGGTCCGAGTTGAAATAAGGTTGGGCCACCTCGTGTGTCTTTTTGTGGAAAGTTCCAGCAGCTCACCTTGGAAACGCAAACCAGGGCAGGCAGAGACCTCCTGGAGGAACTGGAGAAGATAGGGCTTGAAGACCTCGGAGCATCTATAGTAGGCACTCAGGATGTACAGAAGCCGCCATCCTTTGGGGCAGCTGTCCCTAGGTCAAAGGCGCCAATGTGAAAGTTCAGCTGGGTCTTGGGGAGGATCTACTCAGAGCTGGAGGTAGGAGCAGGACTGACTCAGGCAGCGGTTCTCCTGGTCTCTCTTGGGACCGCAGAGTTAACACAAGGGCTCCCTGGCACCAGCACTGGCTTGGAACATTAGGAGGCTGCATTTCTGCCTTCCATCAGAGCGAAGAAGGGGTCTCCTTCCTCCCCCTGAGAAACCCCAACTGGGGAAGCTTTCCCCGAAACAGCTCTATCTCCTAACTCCTTTGGGCTGAGAAGTATTCTTCTCTGTCCCTTGACCGTCCAAGGACTAAAGGTGAGTTATATGAAGAAGGTACATCCACACTTTACTATTATCTACCGCAGCTTGCTCCAACATGGGATAAGTGCTACTCCAACTCCCATATTCCTGAGCCACCAGGCCTGGCAGCTAGGAGAGTTGAAATACAACTCACCTGGAGAACTCTAGGGAGGGGAACACTGGAGTACTGAAAGCTGAAAGTCATGAAAGATTAAAGGATTGTCTTACGTCTTGCTGCTGATGTTGTCTGTGATCTGTTTGAGGATCTGGCAAAAAACTTCATCCCGGATGACCTCGTGGTCACCACAGAGCTGGAGAAGAAGCAGGAAGAGAGCATGGGAGGAAGGAATCTATTTTCTCTCTCTCTCTCTCTCTCTCTCTCTCTCTCTCTCTCTCTCTCTCTCTCTCTCTCTCTCTCTCTCTCTCTCCCTCTCTCTCCATAATTGATCATCCACTGATTTCCCCAAAGACCTTCTCACCTGGAAAGGCTTGGCCAGCGAGGGCCCCCTCGCCTCCCTCCTCTACAGAAGGGATGGACTATCCTTGGTTGACACTGAGCTCCCTGACTCCCATTTTTGCAGGATCCCAAACCCCCCAAAACAGAAAACTACAAAAATTTGGCAGCAAAATATCAGGATTCAGAAAACTCTGAAGATTTACAGCTAGACTTCACCTTTCAACGGCACCCCCTCAACTGAAAAAAGCACACCTGGAGCATCCATCACCTGCTCCACAAGGTTTGATACAAGCCAACGCTGGAAAGCAGATTACCTTCAACAAGGCATAGACCACATCCAGCTCAGACTGTCCTTTGAGTGGAAGGTCACCCATGAACTTCATCACAGCTGGGGGGGACACAAAAGAAACACACCCACACCCGTCAATTGGGGATTGTCTCTTCAACCACCCATGCCTTGGTTGGGTTCATATATCATCATAATCCAGCTTATTGTTTTGACTTGGCGTGAGTGAACCAGCCCATTGTTGTCTGCCCATCCTGCTGCGTGACTGGCATTATGGAGGAACATTAATGGAGATTGTGCAGCTTTACAATAGTTGCAGAATGAGCTCATTTTCCTAATTTACACCAGAAATCCACTCAGCAGGAAAGCAGTCGCGGAGCGTTGGCTGACTTCTCCAAGCCTGGATGTACTGGAGAAGAGATGGGAGATTTTTCCAAGACTGCTGATCTCTGGAACAGTGCTGGAACCAGGTTTTTTTTTTCCTCCAAAGCTTTGCAGATGAAAACAATAACCACAACCAAATAGAGCTTGAATCACTCATTACTGTTTCGACGTGCAAGGCATTTGGACGAAAGCAACCGGTTCCAGGACTTGGATAGCTCATGCTGCTATCATAAGCCAATCAGTCTCGGCTGCCAAGCTTGTAGAACTGACTTTGGGCAGCTGACAAGAGAAAAAGAAACGGTACACTTTTACTGAAACCCAACGGCCACAAAACTCTGGCCTCAAAGCTCTTCCCCTATCTTTCGTCAGTCTGAATTCATGGTGCAGGGTGCCGATGTTGTCCTAGGAGGGGCAGGCACCTGGTTACGAGAGAGGGACTCACCCTGGAAGGATTCTGCTGCTATTTTGTTCAGGCTGCTGTTGGTGAATCCAATGAGTGACTCCTGGATGGGACACTGGAAAGCCAGGTAGGAAAAAAAAAAAGTGAGATGATCAGCTGAGTATGGGAATCACACTCGTTGGAGGAAGCCACACGTGCAAATAAGTGAAGTTTCCCTGAAGGAAACCATCATGGTTACCTTGGTGTATTTCAGAATATCCACCACAGTCGTAGATTCGACACCCTTCTTCGGTTTCTGCTTCTCCCTGAAATCATAAAGTCAATAAAAAAAATAAAATAGGAATGCTGTGTGTGTTGGGAGTCAGAGAGGATTCCAACTGTAGGATGCCCATCATCAAAGCTTTGACCCGACATAAATAAAAATCCCTTTTCTTGTGCCCTGGTGAAAAACTTCAGATATCTGTTATATCAGTACGCTCCTGGGATCAAAACTGATTTCTGGTCCTCTCTATCTCTCACCTTGCCCGCTTCTTCTATTGACTTTCATCTGGGACCTTCCTGGGCCCCCCAAACAGTATCAGGGGTTTCATAAATATGGGGTATTCCAAGATATAACGTGGGAGATGGTGGCCTCCTGGAATTGCTTCGTTCTCTCCCCTTCAGCTGCTTCTTTCATTCAGTTGCTATTTCTGCAACACATTTCCCTCTCTGCCATCACTCACGGCTTTGTCTTCTGCCCGTCTCGGAAATACTTCTTGGCAAATTCCAGCATGGTGAAGGGGCCTCCTTGGGGTCTGGTCCCTGGAGGGCTCTTAAATTCTTCCCAGCTCTCCAAGTGTTCCTCGGCCACTGGGGAAACCTGTCGGGGAGGAGAGAGCGAAAGTGACCCTTAACGGTTTCCAGTGGAGCATCTCTGCCAATCTTCAAAGATGCAACTAATACATTGGCAGGGCACTATTGTGGAAATGGGTTCTCTGGGCATGTTGGGTGAAATCCCCCACACTTATAAGGGCTGCAGAGATGAGACCACTAGTCAAGTATGGATCCCCCTTTGACTCAATGAAAGAAATCCGTATTTTTTATCCCCAGCCATGAGTTCCCCATTTTTTTTCTCCAAAGCTTTGCAGATGAAAACAGTAAAAACCAAATCAATCAGAGAGCTTGAATCATTCATTACTGTTTTGATGTGCCAGGCATTTGGATGAAAGCAACCGGCTCCAGGACTTGGATAGTCCTGTTCCAGGACATAAACCAACCACGTTCAACCAAGGAACAACAGGACACAATTGACTTGCCTCAACCTTCCTGTCCAGCTCCTGAGCCACAGCTGCTGATGCCACAGCCACGGCCACCGAGGCTGGACCAGCCACCTTGGCCTGCTTGTTGTGGGGGTCCTCCTTCTTCTCCGTGGGCAGCTGCATGAAATCTGGGGCTGCCACTGGTTGGACGCAGCTGGAGGGGAAGAGTCCCGACTTCCCAAAGATGGCACCAAACTTCCAACCTATCCCGGGAATAAGAGATCCTCAGGACAGTCAATAGCTCCTCCCTCTTGATGGTCTTCCAACCACTTTCCCCCAAGGGAGACGTTTCAGAGAGGTCTGTCCAATCGGTTCTGCCCCCCTTTCCTCAGTCTAGGACAGGGCTGTCCAACCTTGGCAACGTTAAGACCTGTGGACTTCAACTCCTGAATTCCTGGTTCAGGAATTCTGGGAGTTGAAGTCCACAGGTCATAAAAAGAGCCATAGTTGCCATTCCTGCTCCAGGACATTGTTGATTAGGTCTACTTGGAACCTAGGAAGTTCTAAATATTTCCGACCAAGGACTGAGTTTGCTCAAGAGGAAAAAAAACACCCAAAACCAGCATGCAACTGAAAGGTGGAAGATGTTTGAAGAAGAATCTGGAAGAGAGCAGAGCAGAGTGTTGCACACCACACCAAAGGCACTCACCAAAATCCAGGGTGCCTTTTTTGACCTCTTCCAGGAGGATCACTTTCTTCCTCACCACGCAGCCATAATAGTGGTCTGTAGGTTGGAGAAGCATAGGGGCATCAGAAGGACCCCAAGAACGCTTCCATGCAGAGTGGCCAACTCAGGCCCATCATAATCCAGTTTCAATTTCAATCCCACCCGTTTTGCATTCATGGTGATGATGCTCAACTTTGCATTCCTTCTTTTTGCAAAAGTCATTTTTATTTCCATTTTCTCTTATCATGAACGCAGACAGACAGTGTTATAAAAGTTTAATCTGCTGTAAACCATGTTTCCCTTCCTGGAGATCTCATTAATTCTCCCTCTTTCATCTCTATTTCCATTAAAATCTTTTGTATCTTCTCTTCTCTCCTGTCTTTCCAATTTACTATTTTGCTGCATAAATGCTCCTTTACTAATGGCTTCCCATGGCATCTGTATGTATGGGCTGTTATTAAAATTATTCCCCTCCCAAAATGTTTTTCAATTTCTTTTTAAAGTCTTCTCTGATTGATTCCTTTTGCAGCAAAGTTTCATTTCCCCTCCATCTCCAGGGTCTCCTTTTATGCATTAGAGGAGAATTGCATTAATTCTTTATGCTCTGCCTTCACGGGCTCTCTTGAATTCATTTATTTAGCATCCCTTCCAAGCTGGAGGGTGTTCGGGTCAATAGCATATTGGAAAATCTGGAATGTCCTTTCATGGTCTGTTAGCTGACAAGATGGCTCGGCATGCCAACTCCTTTTTCACCCTGATGGTTCTGGGAAAGCATCACATTTGCAAATGGCAAGGCCAGGATGACGGCCAAATGTGAAGTTAAAAGGAGCAAAGAATGCTTGTCTGCTACTTGGGGAGCTCTGGTTGTTACCCCAGGTTCAGTTCAAGACTGTTTGACATTCAGAGACGGGCTAACTGTCCTTCAGAACCCCCTCCGGTATTCGTGCATTAGACACGAGCTTTGTTCATCAGGAGGCCCACATTTATAAACGATGTTCAAGAACGTCAGAAGAATTGGAACATCTGGGCCGTGAATATCGCTGCAAGGACAGGGTGGCATCTGAGGACACATGCCTCAACGTCTTGAATGGTGATTAATTCAACAAGCGCTCGCCTGCATCTGTTGGACACCTGTGCCTCTTTTGAGGAAAAAAAGGGGGGTGGGCGGGCTCAACCCTGAGTGGTGGGGGTGGATTTTTCCAGCACTCAGCAAAGGGAAATATTTGAGACGTGAATGAAACTGATCATCTCGGGAAACTGGCTAATCCTTGTGTCTGCAAAGATTAAACCAAAGCAATGCGTTCTCCACCCCGCACATCCGCATGCAACGTGATCGCACAGCCAGCCAGATGTTTAGACTGGATTTGGCATTTTGGTCCACCTACTGAGTCCTTCTCAAGAACCTGGGATAGACCAAAAAATGCTAACTCTGGTGTAAATATTATTATTGTTGTTGTTGTTGTTGTAGTTATTGTTATTGTTCTGTTGCTGCTGCTGCTGCTGCTGCATTACAATTCCTTTTATTTATTTTTCTCCTGTTATGTTTCTCACCTGGTTCCAGACCCTCCATCGGTCGCAGGCAAATGATGTCTCCCTTGTGAAAACTCAGAAGGCTTTCAGCATTAGTGATGTGGTTCTTAATGGCAACCATATATTGTGAGTCCTAAATCAGAGAAAAAAGACCCACAAGTGTCCGGTTCAAAACGCCGGACCAAGCAAAGCTGTCCAGCTGGCCATTCCTCCCTGCAAAGAAGGAAGGCCTCTGAATGCATTTGGGGCTGTGAGATATTGGCCTCCCCCTGTCCTTCCTTGCAGCTCCCTTCCCCAACCAAATTCCTCCCCCCCCTCCAAGGTCTTACCTTCTTGAGCTCCATGATGAAATGGTCGATCAAGGCCTTTACCTGGACAGCTTTGGGGGAGAAGAGGATGAGCTTCTCATGGACCAGGTTGAATTCCAGCATGTTCTTTGAGGGCATGGTGACAAACAGGAGCTCACTGTAGCTGAGAGTGGGCGGGATGTGGAGAGGGCAAAGGGTTCTTTGGTTAGTTGCTCACTGTAAGGGGATGGTCTAGAAGACCTCCAAGGTCCCTTCCAACCATGTTATTATATTATTTCTCCTCTGGACAGGTGTGCCCTGGCCTTACTTACCTGTAGCCTCGCAACACCCGGACCTGCTCTCCAGGGAGGTTGGTCCCTTTGACCAGTCGCAGGAGTTTAATCCCCGAGTCAGACACGGCCAAGATTTGCACCCCAGTGCCAACGCTGCCCTGCAGGGGGTGAAGAGGGAAGTTGGCAAGGCTGGGCCCAGCGCCCAAGGAAAGGAAAGCTGCCGCTTTAAGCAAGCCAGAAGGAGAGCTTTCTGGAAGGAGTCTGGGTTCGCCCCACTGAAACGAGAGCTGGTTTTAAAATATAATAACAATGCGAGATTTCAATAAAGGTAACCCTTGAACTTAAGACCATTTGTTTAGTGACCATTCAAAATTACTGTGCTGAAAGAGGAGCCCTCTTGACTGGTTTGACCACAGACTGGTTTAAGTTCCTCTCAGGGTTGTGTGGACCGGGGGGAAACTCTCTTACCATAGCAGGAAAAAGGCGGGAGAAGTACACCTCCCAATTCTCTCGGGCCACACGTATAATTTCCTTCTTGACGCTTTCGTCAGCCACTGGACTGAAGGAGTCCAGCTTGTTTTCCGCTGCAGGGAGAAACCACACCAGTGTTCTCGGAAGGTTTCTGATTAGGGAAAAACTAGCACCCAACTCCTGTCTCATTCTGATTTCTTTTAAAAGTTTATGAGTTGAAAAGCTAAAATTTAAAGCTAAATGTTCAACCGGAAGGCACCATCAGTCTCCAAAAGGCCAAAAAAGACATGCAGAGTGACTTCTAAGGAGTTTCCTTTTTTTATGCCTCACCTAGAGACAGAATCTGGCCGAACGAAAGCAAAATAGTTGCATCATTAAAGATATACCCTGGGAACCATTGAGGAGGAGCTGTCTTTAAGCAAACCCTCTTTCTCTCACACAAACTCTCTAAACTTGGCTGTCTCTTGGTCCTCTGGAATGCTGTCCCTCCCTGCTGGGAATCCAGACTATATTCCACCACAACTATGCATCCGCTTTTTTGCAGAGAGAAGAATCCCCCCCCCCCACAATGGCCAGCCTAGTATTTTTGGAAATAAGAGCTCAGCGAGAAGGACAAGGAGAGCCACATTATTATTCTCTTTTGGGCACCGGTACCCAGAAGTAGACTGCTCTTGAGCACAATTCCTCCACCGTGGCTCTGTTCAATACTGCTGGCTGATAGAGACACTTAGAGACATCAGTAAGTGCAGCCACTAGTAGCTTTGGGATGCTTTTCTAACCCAACATGGTAACATCTGAAGATCTTCCACCCTCCCTTCCTCTCAAAGGTGTTTACCAAAAAGAGTTTTCATGTGTAGCTTCTCCTCTTCGGTGAGACGAATGCAGGCATCCGACAGAGTATCGTTGAAGATCTACAAAGTGACCCAGACAAGATGAGAAGAAGTCCTGGTTGACCCTCAGAAAGGCCTTCACAGCAAAGATTTGATTTCTAGTGTAGAGAATACGAGCAGCTCCAGGCTGAACTGTTTCTCTGTAAGTGTTCTCTGAGCTTGATGGTTTTCCGCAGTTTTTATTATCAGTGCACGGAGAAGTAAAAAACTGCTGTCAGTCTTTCTTGGACTGTGGTTAAACCACATTGCCCCATGCCTTGAGGAACTCCCTTAGACGGGTAACGAAACATTTGCGGGAGCATCAATAGCAGAGGTCACTTACCTGCCGAAAAAGGAGATCTAGCAGAAGAGGGCTGCTGATAGTCTCCTTTGGATAAAAAACCTGCAAGGAAAGAGGAAGATTTTGGGACATTGTGATTTGGGGGGGGGGGACACCCAAAGGCTCTATCCAGCCCAGCATCTTATTTACAATTTATACTAGCCAGGGCACATTCTCTAGAATATTTTTCTAAAATATTTGTCCGCCGCTCAAAGGTAAAATGCTACAGAATATGGAGGCTTGATCTAGCTATCGACGCCTGCTAGGCATTCGTAGACCTCTCTTCCTCTTCTCCTCTTCCTCTGCCATGATAAGTTCCAATGTTAGATGTATGTTGGGCACTTTCTTTGACTGCCCTGAATTCCAGTATGAGAAGCAACCAACAGACGTTTCTTCTGCCCTGTTTTATAAAGCTTGACCATGTTTCCCTTGTCCCCCAGCCTCAATCAGAAGAGGAAAACCGAGGGAGGGTCCCTAAAGACCTGCCTCTTTCCTCAGATAGATCTTCCAGGAGACGTTGTGGTACCCATAAAACTCCTCGCTGCCTCGACAGTGAAGTTTCGTCTGGACCGTCTCATCCTCCGACGTCAACTCTCGCGAGATGGGAGCTGGATGGAAGAAAATTCAACTGTTCTTTCTCATCTTCCTAAAGGGGAAAAGGACCCAGGGGCAGGAAGGCACAGCCTGCCATGGGAAAAGCAGTCGTAACCATCACAATAGCTGAAGTTCATGGCTTTAATCATCCTAGCTAGTGCGGGAGGGGAAACAAAACGGAGGCTGGTGTGGTAGATGGAGATACTTCACCAAGCAAAAAGTTGGTTCTTGCAGGCCAGGAATCCAGGTGGCAGAGAGAAGTGGATAACTGCTCACCTGAAGAGGCATCAGGCACAGACTGAGCCACGGGAACAGGCTCAGCTACCTTGGCACTAGCCACTGGTCTCACCATCGCGATGATCTCTCTGGGTGCTGGCTTTTGGGTAGCCTGCAACAAAGCCATTTCACACATTACCCAAAGAGGATCCAGCCTGGTCCTTTGCAGATGCTCAGCCTGGTTACCTGGTCCCATGTTTACCTTGCCTTCTTAGAGAACCACCTGGTATCAGGGCCAGCCCTAGGTTTCAGGGGTCTTTGGCCAAGATGCTTTTCGAGTGCCTCAATTTCCCCACCAGCAGAAGACCCATGGAGCAGTGCATAAGAAAGCCAATACTGCTGGGGGGGGGCTCCAGGAAGTGGGTCTGCTAGGCCAGCCATCTGGCCCTACCTGAAGGGGCTGCACAGGTGCCCTTGTGGGTGCCATCTGTCTCTTCAGGATCATCAAGGCTTCTTCGTGAGGATCCATTTTCTTCACAAAGGCCTTCCCCACTTCCTTTCTGAAAAGACAGGCAGGGCAAACGGAAGTTTTCAAATCCAATCAATCAATCAAAAACGGTTGTGTCCTTCCCCAACAAAGCTCCCTCAAAAGAACTGATGATCTGGAAGCATTCCCTAACCATTGATGTTTAGAGATACACTGCCTCTAAACATGGAAGCTTTGCTTTATTAGGATGGACCATAATCCCCTTTTTTTCCAGATAAAAGTTTTTGGGGAAAAAAGAGAGGAAAGGCCTCTGGAGGACCAGATCTGACCTGGTGGGCTCTGAAACTCGCAAAGGTTGCTGGTATTGCTTGATGATGTTGCGAATGTTCTGCGTGGGCTCAGGGTTGTGTTCCGAATTCAGCTTGGAGTGGCGGATAAGCCCACCAGCCTGAGACGTGGAGCAAGACTCTACGCAAGGAGGAGGGAGGGAAACCGGAGCAAATTGATCCTTGGAACAAACAAGGCTTTATCCTCAAACCCAGATTAACAAACCACAATGGCTAGATGCCATAAAAGAGCCATGCTGTTGCAGTGGTTAGAATGCAGTATTGCAGGCTGACTCTGCTCACTGCCAAGAGTTCGATCCTGACCGGCTCAAGGATGACTCAGCCTTCCATCCTTCCGAGGTGGGTAAAATGAGGACCCGGATTGTCAGGGGCAACAGGCTGACTCTGTAAACTGCCCAAAGAGGGCTGCAAAACACTATGGAGTGGAATTTAAATCTAAGTGGAGTGGAATATAAATCTAAGTGCGATTGCTATTGCTAAAATGCTGCAGCCGAACAGGTCGAATATTTGATGGCTGATCCACAAGGTCTTGTTCTTACATCTCACAAAAGTTGACCTACAACTTCTCAACCCCTTTGAGCCTGATGAGTCTGTACAACCTCTGGATGCAGGTGCAGTTAAGCAGGTTTCTGTGCCATGCGAATGGCACGTCTGCCACTGATGAGGGTCAATTTTCAAATTAAGCAGACAATGTTTATGTACCTATCAAATGTGTATAACCTCTCATCTCACCACAAAAACTTACTCCAGGCAGCGTACAACTATTAAATAAAACAGCAAGTATAAGAACTGCAAATATAAAAATATAAAAATCCACATAAATGTGATAAAACCCGAGGCAAAGGGAGGATAAGAATTTAAATAATTCTCTTCTTCTAAAACGTCCTCTCCGGCTTCCTTACCTGGATTCTGAAAGGTGGTTTTCCTCCACGCAGTGCCTGAAGGTGACGCAGATCTGTCTATCAGCCTTTTCCCAGCTTCCCCCTGTCAAAGGGAGGGGGAGGGTGGGATTCATTGGCAAACTGGGAATCCTGTCCCTCCTGGGCTTTGTGGTCCTGCTGCAGGGATCTTGGTCTGTCTTATCCAGCCCAGGACCCCTCCCCAAAACTCTGCTACCCCTCTGCCTACCATTACCCCCTTGCCTTGGGCTGGTCTGGGGGAGGCAAAGAGGACCCCTCTGCCGAGCTGTTTCCCCTTCTACCCACCCCCACCCCCCAGACCTGGGCCATCGCTCCAGGGCAGATCGCTGGAGTGTGAAAGCCTGTCCTTGCCCGGACAACACGCAGCAGGGAAAGATCCAGGGCTCTGGCAGTTGCCGAGGCCAGCCTGCAAGTGAAATGGATACAGATGCTGCTTGGGAGGGGAGTATCCAGTGTCGGCCAGCCTTGGGTCAGCTGAGGAGGGTATAAAGGCATCGGAAAGGGGAGGGGATCGGCAGATGCCCAAATGCCACTCTAAAGCAGCTCCTGGCTGCCTTGCCATTGGCCAAGTTGGCACAGGTTGTTTGGCGGTTGGCAAGTCTGTTGGGCTTCACTTCCTTCCCCCCCTCCCCTTGCACACCTGTGAAACTGGGCGTCTGACATGGAAAGCAGGCGAGAACAAAAGGATGCTGTAGGCTTCTTTTCAGAAGTCCCAAAGGTGCTTTCCCAAAAGGCAACTGGACCTTCTTGGGTTTTTCCCCTTGAAAACGTTTCGCTTCTCATTCAAGAAGCCATGAACTGAAGAAGCTTCTTGGATGAGAAGCGAAACGTCTTCAAGGAAAATAAAAACCCAAGAAAGTCCAGTGGCCTTTTGGCAAAGCAACTTTGGGACAGCCGTGAGCTGGGTGAGGGAGAATCTCCATGGACTTCTTTTCAGCGTGTCCCTCTTATCCAGCACTTCCGTAAAGTACCTTCCGTTCAACTGGACAGTTCCTGCCTTTACTAACCAGAACTGACTCTTGGTGCTTGTCGTAAGCCAGCTGTGTCAACACAGCCTTCTCCTCCTTTCCTGTGGAGAGGAAAGATGAAAACAGCCCGTTGAGCTAGCCAAAGAATGCTAGATGCTTGCAAAAACAGAGAACACCATCCTAGCATTCAGAAATTGGTGGATTTACTCCGAACGGCAGCACCACCGTCCATAAGATGCAGGCTGGGGCGGCCTCTGGGCTTTGAAATTTTCTTCATCATTGGCAGGCTTTGCACAAACCGTTTCTCTTCTAATGTCTTCTTAATTTGGACCAGCTGTGTCTTATTCCAGCACTGATGATGATAACCGTAGAGTTGGAGCATGGATATTATTGTTACGGTTCTGTTTCTGCACTTCTAAATGTTTGTAAAGTGCCCCGGAAAGACTAGCACATCCAAAAAGATTGCAGACAAAGCTTTTTTTCCCCAACAAATATGTACACTAAGGTAGCCCAGCTCGTACTGACCAAAGGTCTGAGGGACCACTGCACCATTGCCTTCTCCAACGTGGCCACCACCTTTCATCCTTCGTGAGATGGCGGCTGGCTTCTCTAGTTCCTTTGTGGGTAGAAATCAAAGCAGTTCTATAGACACATTTTCCCCTTCAGGACCCCCAAGTCCAGAACCCACAGGGGCTGAAAAAAATGCTTTGAGCTGAGCTCTTTCACACGTTCTTAACATATCTGATCACCCTTCAATATGTTAGCAATGCACATTTGGAATTTCTAGCTCTTGGAAAAACAAATTTCTGTGAAAAACACAAGATACTCTGGGGTGGCCTTTTTTGAATCTAGGGGGTGTGGGAGAGAGGGAGGCTAGTCTTACCCCTTTTCCATAGGACAGCACAGGATCAAAGAGGCTATCCAGATAGTGATCCAGTCCTTTTTGGCTCCTGGGTTCACTGCAGGTATCTGAATCTGTTTGCAGGTTTTTTTTAAAAAAAGAAATATAAATAAGATCAATTGCAAAGAGAAAATGACATTTTTGCCATTTTTATTGCTGGTAGAGAAACATTTTTCAAAAGACACATTTCCCATGTCAGCAGCCTAATGGGGGATACGTGGCACAAAACAGCCCTTAATTGTTTAGTGTGAATGCAGCCAACGGGCAGAGAGAAATGTGGGGTCCTTGGTGCTCTATGAGCTTCGTCTTTTTCTTGCAGACTTTTTTCTTTCAACCCTGAGCTCCAGTGAGAAAAAATGCATCTTCTAATCCAATGTTTTCCAACCTTACCTCTTTAAGATGGGTGGACTTCCAGAATTCTGGGAGTCAAAGTCCACCCATCTTAAAAGGCCAAGATCAAAAAACACTGCTCTAACACAGTCTTCACATTTGCATGGCCCCCGGCTGCAGGATTACCCCAGATCTTGCAAAGATGGATCCCATGCTCTGACACAAACCATAAGTCGCATCCCAGATTCTCACCATGGCTGCAATATCCCTCAGAGTCTGGCAGGGGGGCAGAGGCCACAGTGGGAGCCTTCATCAATGGCGGAGGAGGAACTCTCCCATCTGAATCCGAACCACGTTGGAAAACCCTACGAAGCAGAAGGAGGAGAGCAGCAGAAGGAAAGACCAAAGTCAAACTTGACCTAGGGATGGTCCGGAACTGGTCTAGATCCATGATATCTAAGCAGAACCTCTTTCACAGTCTAGGGAAGAATCATTCCGTCCCATCCAGGGTCAAGACCATAGAAGACAGAAGAGTCTACAACCACCTCAATTCCAAGACTTGGGTCTCCCATTGTTGGGGGTAACACCACCCCATGTTGGCTGTTCTCTTCTTCCTTGGTAAGCCCCCCGAACCAATGAAAGCTCTTAAACCCTAACCCCTTCCAAGGAAGAGCCATGATGCAACCTACAATTTGCCACCAGTGTATTTCTCTGGGTCTTCAGAGGCAAGGATGAAATAGGACTTCTGCTTGGGGAAACCTCGGATCAGCTCCAGATCAGAAATCAGATCCAAAACGTAGTCGTGGCCAGCCAGCTCGGCCCACTGGGCACCATCCTTCATGGTGACGGACCAGCCTCGCCATCCCTCTGGAAGACCCCTGTGAAGGAGCATTGGGGCTTAGCCACTGTGTGTTCTGCTGGGAGGAGAGGAGTCCAACATCGGGAAGCTGGGGCTCAAGGTGGATGAGACAAGATCTCTAAGGAGCTTCTCAAGAGCTCCTTGCCTCTGACTTCCAGTGCTTGGAGAGCTGGAGGAAAAGGCCATTGAAATGGAGCCCACCCCCTCTTCCTCCATCCCACTACACATATCCCCCACGTCCCGTTTCTTCTACCTGTATTTCAATACACTTTCAGCAAGGCCTTCCCCTGTGGCCCAGGAATGGACAGGGCAAGAATAACGGTCTCCTGTTGAAACAAAACTCAAGTCATTCACTCTGATAGATGCTCCTCCTGCTGCCTTATTTTGTCAGCCTTTCCACACAGAACAAACAGGAAACCCAGATGAGCTAATCCTTCTTTCTTGGAAGGCTACATTAACAGAATCTTGCAAGTCTGAAAGTACAAATCTCCCAGCGTCTCTCTTACAGCCTGAGAACTTTGGTTCAGTTCTGAGTCTTCTTCTCTACATGTGCAGCTGTGGTTTATGTCCTCTGTCATCTGATCATTCCCTAGGCAGCCTCTCTTTCCCCGTCTCCCAAGGTTTTCCCCACATGCCTACAATTAGGGATCTGAATTCAGTTTCCCAGCCATTCAGCTTTGGGCCTTTCCTCTTCCTGCGGTGGGTGTTTCTCTAGCAAACTCCCAGGTCCTAGAGAAGGAGACTTCTCACCTGCCTGTCGGTTCCCAACCCATTCTGCTGTCTTCCTTAACTCACCATTGAAACAGTACACATCAAGGGCCATGTTCACTCGGTCCCGGCTGGCTGTCCACTCCAGAAGGGTGGGTGGATAAGCTCGGGCGGCCTCCCCACCATCCTGGCCCCTTGCCATTGCTTGCATGAGCTTGTGTTGGCAGACAGGTTGATAGCTATCCGAGGCATAGTCCGAAACAAACCTGGGTGGATGGGGAGAAGTGCAGAGGGAGACAGTGAATAAAAGAAGATGCCAGCCATGCAGCACACCTGGCAGTCATGCTCAGAATAGATGGATGAGTGAGGGTCAACCGAGCTGTGTTCCTATCTCTCCTGGCCATGAACGTCAGGCCAGCTGGTGGAGCCTCCTTTTAAATTCCTCTTGTGGCCTTGGGAAGAAGATGAAGAGGAGGGCCACCCTCACCCAGTGCTACTGCCCTCTCCTATGGTCACCATCGTCACCAGCTAATGCAGCTGTCCTCTTTGGGTTTCCTTTGGAGGTAGACCTGACCCCACTCACTTCAGCAGGTACTTAGCCAGCTGGGGGGAGGGCACGAAGGCGCTGACACACGAGGCCAACAGCAGCCAGCCCCGTTCTTCATTGTGGACATTGGTGTTCCGCCACACTTGGTTGGCAATCTGGGCCAGGATCTCATCTTGCAGGCTTGGCATAGAGAGCCCCTTCTGTACAATGTAGTTCCCAAACAGGTTCTCCTGGATGCCGTTGAGCTGGGCATCGCCCATAAAGCGGAGGACCTACCACAGAGAAAATCCAGAGAGTGACCAAAAATGCGCACTACCACTACCACTATGTTGATGGCCACCATTTGACCAGGCTGGAGGGAGCAATCCACTTTTCACCTACCAGTTTGAAGAGGTTACGAGCTTCAGGGGCCAAACTCTCATCTAACTGAGTCAGGGGGGATGACAGAGTCCTCGTGAGCATCCCAAAAAGTGGCTCCTGTGGAATGACAGAGAAGTGACCGAAAGACTCGTTTGCACACCCTTCTTGACAGAGACGGTGGTGGAGGAGGCCCTACCCAGAGCGAGAAAGACAAAAGTTTCAAAAGTCACACAACCCCTTAAGAGTGGTTTAGCTCCAGTTCAGCTTAGAGTTTCTCTGTGGATCATCCAACAAATCAGTCCAGTGTTTTTTTCTTGAGGCATAAGCAACCAATCTCAAATTATCCTATTTTGGATGCCTTATGGCAACACCCGGCTCTCTCTAGATGGCCTAATTCTGGGAAAAGTAGAAAGAAAGAGAAGAAGGCAACCAGCAGCAAGAATGGGGTCAATTACAGTGGTGGTGGGGGCATTGTTGGAAGACCTGAAGGATCAGGTTGGGGAGAGACCATCTTGGAGAAGGTCTATATGTGGTCAGTAAGAGTTGACACTGAAGTAGGGCATATAAACAATCAATCAATCAATCAATCAATCAATCAATCAATCAATCAATCAAGAGTTCTTCTAGAGACTGAGGCACCATCCCAATTGTTAAATAAAGTGAGTTGCATAAGTAAGAATAAATCAACTCAGGGTAGCTTATAACCCAATGCCAATGGTCTAACATGTCACTTTTGAGTCAACTTTTGATTTCCTAAAGGATACCTACAAAGCAAGCCATGGTGGCTTGCTAAATTAGCCATGTTTTAAACCCAATGCATGGCTAAATGCAGCATGTAAACTCAACCACAAGGGTGACCTTTCGGTCTACCTTCCAACAATGACGTGAATGAAGCACACTTTACACCATTAAGCCCAGCATTGTCACCCTTACCTTGAAGTAGAGCTGCACGTACTTGGCCATGGAGTAATTGTTGATGTCAAGAGGCAGGGTGAGCTGGGAGTCGGCCTGCATCTTGGGTGGGGGGACAGGGGTGACACAGTCCTCATTCACTTGCTTGTGAACTACGAGGAATAGGAACAAGGCAGCCAGTGCAGAAGGCAAAGGGGGGGGGGTTCCCCATCCTAACCCCTTAAGTTCACCAATGAGAATGCAAGAAAACGTTGGCTGGACCATGTCAAGTGGGCAATAGGTTCTCTCTAATGCTAGAGGTAGTCTCCCTTTTCTGGGACCCAGAATGCAAGTGGGAGACCCATCCAGGCACTTTCTTTTTGTGTGTGTTTTTTGAAGCAATGCTTGTAATGTACCCGTCCAGAGCTAAAGCAACTGGCAGAGATAGGCCAACAGGTCTACAGCTATAAGCAAACAATTCAGCGTCTGGTGCCTTCTGACAGCTAAGACGTTGTGGTTTACTCAACTTGCCACCAGTGGTACGGAGGAGGAATTAACTTCCTTACTGGAAATGTTATAGTGGGACCTCAACGATCTGGCCTCTAAAATCCTCGGAGACGTTCACGTGGGCACCCTCTTGAAATTCCCTTGGTTCATAGTGGATCATGACCTACCAGCCACTGTGTTTAAGAGTCCGACCAGATCAGCAGGGATTTCCAAGTCTGCCACTTTCATCACTTCTCGCTGACTCAGTTCCTAGTGGAACCCAGAGAAATGAGTCACCTTTAATTATCCCGATGATTGTTTCCCTTCTAGTGCATTAAGCAAAATTGCCCCAGTTGCATATGCAAGTTACCAAAGTAATATTTTTTTGCAGTGCAAGTTCTCCTCAAAAGAATTAAAACCGTGTGGATTTGCCTTGGAAGTGTCTGCGTGCTGTGCAAAGTCTTCAGACTGACCCCCTCGCCCCCAAGCCACCCTAAAACACTCGAGAATTACCTGCTCAGCCTTTCTCTTCTCCTCTTCTGCAATTCGACGCTCCTCGTCCTTCCTCTGAAAGCAGAGAGTGAGATTTCAAGGTCAGAGAAGCACTCCACCTCATGAATAGAATTCCATCTCAAAGAAGATCAGGATACTTTGATCCAGTCCTGAAGCAGAAAGTCCACATATTGAGACAAAAGACAAAATGCAAAATGTTCAAAGACTCCTTCAAACTGAGGTTGGGACCCTAAGTGTGTTTTGGATCTCTGCTTGCCCAAGACCAATTTCTAAGATCTCCAGGTACAGCTCGATGGTCCATGCACCGAACAGGAACACTGCCTTGGATGCCTGAGTGTTCTGAAGCAATTGAATATGTTATTCCAGAGCACCTGGGTGCAAGGATAGAGCAAATACTTTTCTTGGAGAAGGCCCCAACTTGGGGTAATTGATAATGTGGGAACTGTAGTCCACCCTGCAGAGTAGGCCTCAAATGACTTGGGCAATTTATTATGCGATGCCTAACACAAAATCCCTCTCTCCCAAATCCTCTTCCCACATCCCGATTTGCACTCAGAGCCCCCAGGGACGCACCTTGAGGTACCTCCTGCGGTTCAGGTAGATGCGTACCAGGCACCTGAATTTGATGAGCGTCTGACGCAGCCTCCCATATTTTTGCCTGCAGGACGGGAAACCCCCGGGATGGAGGTGGGAAAGATCACCCCAAGTCTCAACAACATTTTCTCCTACCCAGGGTAAAAAATCAAATCAAAACACAGTAATGGACAAAGATGGTATCTATATCCGAGGGAGAAGGTGGGAGGAACATTCGCCCACATGACCTCTTGCAGAGGTTTTGGAGATCCATCATCTCACCCCATCCAGCAAGGCTGTTGGGATCTTGGCTGACATTATGGGAGAGGCACTCCAGCATGTCTGGAGAACACCAAGTTGGGGAAGTCCTCAAAATTCCTACTAAGTTAAGCAAGTCCACCTGAGTGGTCCTTAAACCTGTCCCTCACTCTCAGAGGAACCCACCTCACAAGATGCTAAAATGAGGGAGTAGAAAGGGCATGGTCTTTTAGATGATCAGTGGGAGTGGTTGAATCTGTTCAGAATTCAGCTGGAAATGCATCTTAGAGTTTTCTGAGATCCCTAAGCTGTTAACCCCAAACACAGGAGGGACTTAGAAGATCCTACAAGTGTTTTTCAGAGAATATTTGGTTGACTGGGCAGAGAATTAGACTTTATACCGGATTAGAATATTAATTCTGAAAAGCCTTTCAGTGATGACAGGCTGGTCCACACACGACAGAGGCTCTATTCAAGCCCGTCCACAAGCATCCCCCCCCAAGACCCTCAGGGACAGTCCAACTCAGCACCTGACAAGATAACCCCGTGCCCGGGCTTGAAATAGGATTATCTTGCAGCGTAAGGCATAAAAGCGTTTCTTGATCAAAAAGCCACGGACGTAACGTTGGAGGGTCACCACTGCCATCTGGACAATCTGTTCCCGCTTGGCCTCCAGATGCTGGTAGATGTTTTCCTTCATGAAGAGCTAGAGGAGGAAGAGGAAGGATAGGTGAAGGAAAAGCAAAATATGGGGATTCAGGTAATGTCAGGTTGTTCCCATGGTTACATGACCATTTCACAGTGACCAGGTGGAACAGCTGGTGATGGAGAAGACCTGGCATAGGAGAACCTGAACAGCCGTTCTTGATGTCCAAATCCATCCAGACACACTGTGAGCAGAATCAGTTGAGAAGAATCCACCAAGCCCTTCTCTAAAGATCAGGGACCCCGTCGTGCAGCGTCCCTCTACTTTTTGTTCTGTAACTTCTTGTATTTAAGTTATCATCAACAATGGCGGTTTTACCTTGGTAGTGCCAATGCGGTACATCTCTGGGGTGACTGGGCACAGCTTCTTCAGCACCCCCACAGAATTCCACCCATCTGGGATGATGTCAGTACGGATGTCCACCAGACAACGGTACCTGAGGAGACACGGATTGGACTGGGATGAAGTGCTAAGCCATCGTATGGTGGACTTGCTTTTCCCATGCTGCAATGTTGGCATGACACCTGAGCCTCGTGGTCTACAAGGATTCCTCCTCCGCTCTGGCCCTTGGATCTAGGGCCCCGGAGCTCTGGTCCCAGGCTGGAATAGCTTTGGACCAAGGATCTCAGAGGGCTTGTCTGCACCTGTCAATGAAGATCTGGAATGGGATCCGGACAGGAAAGCCCTCCTTGCGGATTCGGATGGTCTCCAGGATTCCCGAGGATCGTAGCTGGTTGCTGACTGTATCAGCCTGAAACAGTCCTGGTTCCTGGAGGGGGGGGGAAGGAGGAGGAGGAGGAGGAGGAGGAGAAGTTGTTGAACAAGTAATAATCTACTTATTGCTGTGCATCCAAAAGAGACAGTTGAGTTAAAATGCAATTGATGGGCAGGATGGAGAAGGACATATACATTATCCTCAAACGAATAGGGATAGGAACTGCCTGATTTGGGAAAAACAGGAGCAGGAGAGAGATAGCATGGAGTCCTCCCTACCTTCTTACTGTTGGACTTGAGGCAGCGAACGAAGAAAGGGTTACATCTGCAGAGAGAGAAAGAGATAAACGTCTGAGCAAAATTGCTTGGAGGATAAAGCAAAACAAACCCCTTGAAAAAGAAACCAAACGTGTCCGAGCTTTCTATTGGGAAAGCAAGGGAAATGGAAAAATAGAATAACAGAGCTGGAAGGGACCTTGGAGGTCTTCTAGACCTACCCCCCGCTCAAGCAGGAGACCCTGTAGCATTTCAGACCAAAGGCTGTCCAGTCTCTTCTTGAAAAGCTCCAGGGATGGAGCACCCACAACCTCTGAAGGAGGCGGGGTCTTGTGTCCACGTTGCATCTGTTAATTGACCTTAAGACTGGAGTCCTGTTCCAAATACCTCTCCATCTTCTCCACCAGGTCCAGAAGTGACTGCTGGAACTTTGCAGCCACCGTTTGGGGCTTATACTTCCGTTTGCTCGTGCTGCTTTTCCCCATCATGGTCCTCTGCTGAGCCACCAACTGAGCGTGGCTGAAGAAGAGGCTGGCGACCATCTAAGCCGAGAGCAGAGCAGACAAGGAGGAAGAAATGGCTCCATCGCTGCTCATCCCTTCATGCCCAACGGGATCCCAGCCTCTTCCAAGAAGCTTGTAGACGAATCTCTCCCCTCCCCTATTTATTTTATTCTTCAGGGATTTGGGGAGGTGGGCTAAACTGGGAAAGAAGGATTAAGCCAAGATCCTTTAATAATCTAGAAGGAATTCGCTAGGTTGCTGGACAAATCAGAATCACCATCATGTTCATCACATTTAGGCAAACCAGGATTAATAATAAGGGTGGGTTTATTGCTCTGCAATTATTAATAGTTTATGTTAGACTATAAGTTGCTTTATGTGTCTTATAAACCTCTCCCCACCCCGTATTTATTTCTTTGTTTCTAATAACATGTCCCTCCTTCTCCCTTTTCCAAACATTGCAAGGTAAACATTTAAACTTGTGCAAACTGGAAGAATCGGGGCCAACTGAGAGGTCAGTTTAAGCACCTACTTTGATTTTACTGTTGACAAAAAGATCGAGGACATCCTGGCGAACTTGGTCGTAGTTTTTATCCAAGAATTTGTGCACCTAGGAGCAAGCAGGAAGAGAAAGTGAGTCACCATCAAGAATTTCAGGAGCCGACGTCCCAAGTTCTCTGGGTGGCACCCGGCTTGAGAAGGCTGAACAAACCATGGCTCATTTCTCAGCTGGATGATGCCCATGAATGTTGGCTTCCAGCTCCATTTTCCTTAGGCTGCTATGATGGAACATATTGTGCAGGATGACAGTTCAGCCCGGATGGCAGACAGAAAGCTGAGTGCTCAGCCTCTGAGCTTGTAATGGAAACAGCTGATGGCACCAAAACTGGTTGCTGAGATCTCACAAATCAAGATTCTCCTCCCAAACCTTCCTGGACACGTGATGGTGCAGATATGTCCTCCTCTTCCTCCTCCTCCTCCTCCTCCTCCTCCTCCTCCTCCTCCTCCTCCTCCTCCTCACCTGGTAGGTTACTTTTCCTGCATAGTGCTTGATAGAGAATTCGGGCAGTGGCATTTTTGGCTTGGAATAGAGGGGATTGCAGCCATGATGATAGTGGCATTTCTGAAGGAATGTGTGATCCGTAGCCTAGAAAGATGGAGGCACAATCATAAATCACCCCCAAGACATTCGGACTGACTTATCTCCAAGGAACACCCTCCTCATAAGGAGAAGACCTTTCCCCTGCTCAGGACTTATGACGAAGTTTTGGGAGGCAAATGCTATTTAGGGGATCTATGCGCAAAGTCCTTCTGAAGCTGGGTAGAAGGCTTTCCCATAGGCAGGAAGCCTTTCTTTCGATTAATTCCCGAGTTCCGCCTTGCACCAAGCCAGTGGAGGCCACATCACCTGAGGGAAACTGCTTTGGTCATTCAGGATCTTCAAAATGCCGTGAGGCCTTTGGGAAATCAGCTCGATGCAGGGCTGGTTGTCTGTGAAAGCAATCTCTCTCCATTCAATCTGCTCACGGATATATTCTTCCTGAGGACAACACAGCAGCCCCAGTGAGCCCCTGCTGTCCATAACCACAGCAGCAGATGCATCACTGATTAAAAACAAAAGAACAAAAAGCTGCTGCCGTTTTGCTAAGTAACCTTCACGAAAAGCAAGACCAAGAAACGGCCTCAACCAGAATGCAGGTCCAGCTGGCCAAGTCTGAGTCCCCTCCAAAGCAGAATCTTTCCCACGAAGGGTGTTTCCCGAAGTTCTAAGAACTCTGGGGATGGCCGTCCCTTCAAAGACTTCGGTTACTTCTTGAACCATAAACAGTGAGGATCTCTTTCAAAAACTGCATTGGGACATTTTCCAAGGGGGTCACCTGGCTTCTAACCTAAAGCAGAGAGCCACCAAATAAAATGCCAGCTCCGTTTTAGATTCCTTTGCACAAAGCTGGTGGTGAATCTGATTCAACCAGCAGCCTTTAAAATCTCAAGGGCTTTGGCTCCTCCTGGTCTTACCTGTTCTTCCTTAAAGACAATCTTGTTAAAGAAATATTGGAGATATTCATTGGCATAATTAATGCACAGCTGCTCAAAACTGTTGAAACCAAGATCCTATGGGGAAAAGCAAGGAGGGAGGGAGAAAAAGGAATTGAGACGCTCCAGTCATCCAACGTGGATCGTTTCTGCTGTTTTTAGAATTTGGTTGCGTGCTTTTTATTCGGTCCCAAAAGCTCTAAGGCAGGGGTAGGCAACCTTGGCTCTTTTATGATTCGTGGACTTCAACTATGCTGGCTCAGGAATTCTGGGAGTTGAAGTCCACAAGTTGTAAAAGAGCCAAGGTTGCCTACTCCTGCTCTAAGGAGTCAGTCTTTGGCAGTCATATACCAAATAAATTAACCCAGCAGATCAGATATTAGCTGCAAGGAACCACCAACAAAAATAGACTGGTGCTTAAGCAGAATTGTTGACCTTCATTAACAAGCTGGAATGATCTAAGAGAAGGGCCCAAACTTGCAAAGACATTGCAAAAAAAGAGGACAATCCAGGAATTTTCTAGAGGTCCAGCTTGAGGCTCGGTGGCAGAAGACGTCTAACCCTGAACTACGGCCTCTGTAAATCGGAAGAGGAAGGTTCCAAAGGACCTCCTGGTTGCGTTCTCTTCCTGTCTCTTTCCTCCAGGTGCAGGACAGAGCACCCCAAGGTGCCTCTTTAGCCTAACTCTCTCTTCCTCACCTCAAACCCGTAGATATCCAAGATGGCAATTGAGAGGGTGTTTTGCTTGGGGCACATCTGCTTGTTGACCCTGTCCATGAGCCAGTTGAAGAGCAGCGAGTAAAGGATCTTGGCAATGGCGTCTCTGAGAAGAGAGGATTAAGGGAAGACCACCCACAAGGCAGAACATCAGAACTGGAAGGACACATGCAGGCCACTGATGTTGTTGTAAGCATGGTGGTCTCCAATGTAGGGCGCCAAGCTGGGCCTCATACCTCCCTTTCCCCTGCCCCCATTCTCTCTTTACCTGGCATCCACAGCACTTTCCACAGTGAGTGGTGTGAAAATCTTCTCCCTCATCGTTTCCTATCAAAAAGCAAAGGAAGAAGCAAGATGGCGGCCTTCCCTTCCCTGCCCCCACCAGCACTCTAAACTGTTTTCACAGTGGTACCCTTGGATGGGACTTCTGGAGTTTTCTTACTGTGGAATAGTTACCAAAGGATATCTTCATGTCCAAAGAGAGGGCATTCAGTTCAGAAGATCTAAGTATAGTAGTCATAAGAGTCTCATGATTGTGAGTTACAAAGGTTGGAAATGGGAACTGGGGCTTTGGGGTGGGCAGAAAAGAGCCCCTGGCTAATTACGGGACCTTCCGAACTTCCCCGTTTGCTCAAAAAGTGGGACTCCAACTCAGGGGTTGTGGTGAGCAGTTTCTCCATCCATTGATGGTAAGACCTGACCTTCTCAACAGACTCCAGTCCTCCTTGCTATGGACCATCTCAAAGCTTGTTCCAACTTCCTGTGCTGACTCCACTTGTTCCGTTTTGGCTCTGAAGTGTTGTTTCTTGCAAACAACACTTGGGGGAAAACAAAACACCAGAACTACCCAAGATGTTGTAAATGAGTTATGGGCTCAGTGTGGATCTCATTACAGACTGAGGACAGCATCTGCTTTTTTTGTGTGTGTGTGCATGTCTAGATTTTCACTCCCTCACCGTCACTTTGTAGGTGATAGACTTTTGCAAGCCTTCAGGAGAGATCTGCAACAGCTCCGCCACGACCCGGATCTCCTTGGCGCTCAGCACTGAGGCCACTTCCTGGCAGTCGGTCTGCAAGCACCCAAATCAAGCTCAAACAGCTTTCCTTGGAATAAGGAATCCTCTCCCTGACATCCAATGTTGCCTCCTACCTCATACTTTTCAAAATAAACATTCCCCAGGTGAAGAATGGAAGACAAGATTCGGAAGATGCTGTCCTGGTCTTGGAGGCTGAAATTCAAGACCTCCATGGTGTCAAGCAGCCGATGAAAATCTTCTAGGTCTGTTTTGCCAGGAATCTCACAGTTGCCTCCCTGGGGAAGACAGCAGGAAAACATTTGACTCCCAACAGCCTGTGCCTAGTGCCTTTAATGGCAGGAGAATCCAGAACAATCATCTTCTCGTCCAATGGAGCCATCATCTTTTTCTGCTTAAGTGTCCTGAGACAATTGGCAGGAGGTGACCAATACTGACTTTTCCCAGAAAACGAGGATTAGTTGGCCCAACCTAGATCAAGGCCCACTTTTTTTTAGTTCACTCCTTTCTCCTGGATTTTAAGAATTCACCCCTCTTTTTTCCTTTCCCATTTCATCTCATGAGAAGTCTCTGAGAAAGTATTTTTTTTTTTTAGAACCTGATCTGAGCCACTTTGGGGACCTTTTACGTATCTGAGAAATGGAAGAAACAGAAATTGAAAGTCAAAGGCATCATCATGAAGAAATAACTACGAGGAGTTCTCACTCAGCTCCATACCTGGTTGAGATAATAGTAGGTCTCTGCCCCTTGAAGACAAAACATCTGCTTTTGCTGTGTGGGGAGACCAGCTAGCATCTCGTAAAAGATATGGTAGTTTCGTTCATTTTTGGCCTAGGGAAAGAGTCAGACAAGACTGATGGATGTGAAGAATAATTAAGAGTCAGAAACCAAGATATTTTAATCCCCATGTGCAAAAATCCAGAATGGCTAGCAATGAAAGTAAGGAAAAAATAGAATAAAAAATACATAGGCTTACACTTGACTGGATATTTCTAAGCACTCTTGGAGAACTCTTTTAAAAAGAATCATTTATTGAGAGGGCTCAGCTCATAATGCTAGAGGGATCTTTACAATTTTCCTTATTGCCAGAAAAAAATCCACCTGTTATTTAATACATGTTCAACTGCTGTCCAAATCTAATCCATCTCTCATTCCTTCCATAGACAATCATCCTAGTTTGGACAAATGTGGGCAACCAACAGTACCATTCAGTTAATTTTAAAGGATCAAAGTAACCAGCTTCGTCAGAAACGGTATAAGGTCTCCTGCTTGGGTGGGGGGTTGGACTAGATGACCTACAAGGTCCCTTCCAACTCTGTTATTCTATTATTCTATTCTATTGTCAGCTTAATCCAATGCAATATTCGTAACATGTTCAAGCTGGAGAGAGGCCCTTTCCATCCCAGCTCCCTGCAAATGCTAATCTTCATTTTCTTCCAAAGGTTTTGTTTGTGATTCTTAAAAAGGAACCGGCCAATCCTCTGTTTTGCAGTTCTCACCTGCCTTGCTAGAGTCACTATGTCAACCCAAGAATGGAAGAAAACCTCACCTGAAAGATGACTCTGGATTTTTCCAGAAGGTACTGGGAGGTGATGGCACCACAGATCAACCCATTGCTGGAGAAACACAACAGCTCAAGTCAGTCACATTTTCAGTGCCCTTGTTAACTTCAAACAGTCTCTAAACAAATGGCTGTGAGTTGAGGATTATCCATGTTATGCAGGGCCCTTGAAGGCAGGATTGTGTGGGAAGAAACGGAGAGGCTGTAAGGAGGGGGGGGGACATGATGGGAAGACCCAGGCATCGGTTTACTTACTCCTCCAGGAAGAGTTCCACGAATTTTCCAAATCGGCTGGAGTTGTCATTCCGCACAGTCTTGGCATTTCCAAATGATTCCAGAAGAGGGGTTGCTTCGAGAATCTGACTCAGGCAGATAAAATACAAGAGCAATACATATCTAAAAGTCAAAGCACTAAGGAAGGCGTGGATATATTTGAAAACCTCCAGACCCAGAGGCAGATGAATGCAGGAGCAATTCAGATGAAATCAAACCAAACCAAACCATTCCTTCAATTCACTTTGTCCTTCCTGTTCCTGGGCCGAGGCAGTTGAATGATTTGGTTCTTTCTGTTGCTTTTGAGGATGCATTTTTATTTAGCAAGAGAGCCCGATTGTGTGGGGTGTTTTTTTTTTTTAAAAAAAGAGGAGGAAATCCCTAATGAGAAATAAATTCCTCAGTCCTCTTCTCCCATAAAAAGGGCAAACCTTGCCAAAGGGCAATTAAGCAGCAATTGTTGCAAATCCCCATTGGAAGCAATAAAATGGATAGGACCTAAGAATAGGATCAATTAGAGGCACGGTAATGTCTGTAAACCACAACATCCCTGGTTGTTACATCAGCCTGATTTTATTTAATCGCCAAAAACCAGCCTGCCAAAGCACCAGAGGGAAACACAGAAAAACCCCTGAATGCCCCATAAAAAACAGGGCAGAGCGAAGAGAGAGAGAGAGAGAGAGAGAGAGAGAGAGAGAGAGAGAGAGAGAGAGAGAGAGAGAGAGTGTAAAGGACCAGCTGGTGTGAAAGTGAATAAGTCAGAATATTTATTTTCTGTAGCTTGACCTCTGAGCAACAACTGAATTTGGGGCTGAGATCCTTTCCTACATTCCACCAAATCAAGTAGGAGAGGCTGGAACTGAGAGGCTTAACCCCTTCAATTTGGAGGAAGTTGCCATCCTGGTTCATTAAATCAACCGCTAAGGAATGGAGATGGACTACTACTAAGTACTCAGAGGGAAGCCCTCATTCTCGTAGGAAAACGAGACAGAGACAAACTAATCCCTAGACAGTTGAGTCCATGCAAATAGCACTGCATTAACGGATGCTGGAAAAATTAAAACCTGACAAAGAGCATGCAACCGCCCCATACCTTTATCTAGGGGAAGCATCAAGAACAGCATGGCGACAGAAGGTGGGAAGCAATGGTAGGTCTTCAAAAGCTCAGGGCTCTTCCCCCTCCAACCACCCCTCCATTGAGGTGAGCACCAGAGCTTTGGCTGAGCCTCCTGGCCTCTGCCCCCCCCCTCTGTCCTACCTGCTGGGTCGCAAGGTGTTTCTGGTTGATGGCTGCCAGGTAGCGAAGGATCAGTTTGGTGGCCTCGGTTTTGCCCGATCCACTTTCTCCACTGGAAGCAACCAGACGGAAGGAATGTAAGGACAGCAAGGACACCTGAGCCCACCTGAAACATCTCAACAGCTTAAGGAACCGAACTTGAAAGAAGACAAGGGGGGGATTCTCTTTCTCTTTTTAGCCAGTTTATCAGATCTCACCTAATAATGATACATTGGTTGAGTTTGGCGTCTCTCAACTTGCTGTAGGCAACGTTAATAATTGCAAAAAGGTGCCTGCAGAGGAAAGGAAGGAAGGACGTTTCAAGCTGCCTTTAAAACAGGGAGCAGGTTGCTCTCAAGTCAAACTGGTGTCTTTCTAGCTAGCATCCCCACAAGCCTTAGTGACAATAGTTAGAAACATATGGAAGGAACCACATATAGAAACACCAGCACGGGTAGTTCTACCTAGTTGCAATCTTAGACAATCGCTGCCAATTAAAGTAAAAATATATGAGGGAAGACCGTTCATTAATGCTTTCCAGCTGTTTTGGATTCACAGCCCTAACCGATAAAAGCAGAGAACCAGAATGATAGGAATTGTAGTTGCAAATCCCCTGAAAGACACTAGTTGGTTGGTTGAGAAGGCTGAGAAACAACTGAGATATTATTCATCCAAACCTCTGAGATTTCAGCAAGCACACAGTCGGCCTTTCCAGAGCCACAGAAGATCATGAGGACATCCTCATGGCCACTAGGACTCAGAATATGCTGTCAAAAGAGCCCAGTGTAATGAAACTGTCCCCATTTCTGTAGGACTGATTGAAACGCCCTCCGGATCAGCCCTGCAGCCAGTGACAGACTCACGGTGGGTTCTCTCCCAAAGCGTTGCCTTCATACTTCAGGACGTGGTCTGTTCCGTAGATGTTGAACATTTTGTAAGGATTCACTGCCACCAGGATGCTACCTATGTAGGTCTGGCAGAGAGAAAGAGGAACAAGTTGTGTATGTGTGTGTAAGAGAGAGAGAGAGAACACATGTTAGGGAGTCCTGCGGGAGAAGGGCGGTATAGAAATTAAAATAATAAATAATAATAAATAAAGGAAAAACCACAAAATTATGGAGAACTTAGTGCTCTGTGTGAATCCAAACACAATGACTTCATGCTCTATACATAAGAATAAACTCCTGGTTTAGTCTGACTTAGACAATTCCTACGCTTTATGAACAGACATTGAACAACCTGCCTCCAGAAGCGGTGAATGCTCCAACACTGGAAGTTTTTAAGAAGAGACTGGACAGCCATTTGTCCGAAATGGTATAGGGTTTCCTGCCTGAGCAGGGGGTTGGACTAGATGACCTTCAAGGTCCCTTCCAACTTTACTATTATTATTATTATTATTATTATTATTATTATTATTATTATTATTATTATTATTATTATTATTATTATTATTATTATTATTATTATTACTATTATAAGGTGAGAACTTACAAAAAGCAAGCAACATTTCAAAACCTTCCAGAACTTTTCAATTTAACACCTATATTTTGTTTAAGCTTGCATTTATTAGTAGCAGAGAGTAAGAAAGAGGATCTTGTCAAAAGACAAACAGATTTTGCATATATCTGTCTAGAGTTGCCTCTGGCAAGATGAACAGTATATAAGTTTAATAAATAATAATAATAATAAATAAATCTCTGTCAATGTCGTCTCTCTTATTTTCCACGTAACGCGAAAATGAATCTTGAGTCTTTTTTTCCTTGCAGAAAAAAAGACCACTGTTCACGTGCCAAATTCTCTAACTCCACCGTCCTTACAAGGCTGCAAGGAAGACCAAGTCTGGTCCTCCCAGGATATCTTGTGGCTTAGCTGGGGTTTGAAGCCAGACCCTCCCCATCACTCCAGATATTTTTTTTCCAATACCCAGGAAGCAAAAGTGAAAAAGATCAACTTACATAGATCAGTCCCCGCTCAAACCTCCTTTGGATGTTGTGCAGGACCACACTTTCTTGGAGGTCTCTGTGGCATAGAGAACAAACATGGCTGAACATAGGACAACTTTAAGAAGGGGAACTAAATATTGCCGTCAGCAGTTCCAGGGAGAAAACCTGATAAAGGCACGGGAGGAAATGACAGGAGAGCAAGGAAGCTTTGCTCCCTAAAGCCCGTAGGGAGCAGGGCTCTAAGCCGCCCCCCTCAGATGAAGGAGTGGAAGATGCCCTCATAACTGGTTTTCCCTCCTATTCATAAATCCCTGGTTCAATTTTGCCCTGCCCACCCCAAAATACTACAGTAAACAGCAAAAAGAACATCCCTTAAGATGCACAGGGTATCTGTGTGTATGTGCTGCTGGGGGATTCTGGGAGTTGAAGTCCACCCTTGTTAGGTTGCCAAGTTTGAGAAACATGCCTCTCCATCTTTCAGGGGTGGACAGCGCCCCTCGGCCTCCCCATTGAGAACCCGCCCTGCAACACTTACTCCAGTTGGGTCAAGTCATCCACGCCGTCCTGGCTCGCCTCTCCTAGATTGGCTGCCGAGTGCAAATTGTGAATGCAGTGCATCTAGAAGTTGGTAGGAAGACAAGGTCAAGACAGGCCTCCAAAATATCCCTGCCACCCCCCTTTGTATCTCCCCAGCCACCCTGACAGGGAGGTTCAGCTGAGAGCTGGCAGCAGCTGAGCATCACTGAAGGCATTTCATGGCATGGGGGAGGGTCTGACTTAGGCTGAAGCCTCCTCCCCATACCAGTCTGTTTTTCCTGCCCACCTTGCCATTCCTTCCACCTCGGAAAAGAGGAAGGGTCTGCAGGTGGTGACCGAACAAGCCTTCTGCGTCTGCAAAGGCCACGTCTTGACAGCAAGCAAACACACCTCAATTGGATGTCATGGTGGGCTGGCTATTAAACAGTGACTCACTCCATTACTCGGGAGACAAGGAGTCAGGTAGCTGCTTCTCTCTAATTAATTCTCCCCTCCAGTTCCAACTCCGCTCAATGTTCTCCCATTTGCATACTGCTCTTAGGTTACAAGGGGATATTATGCACACACACCGGCCATGTTGGGCGTCTTTGATCTAAGGCGGTGTGTAGGTCCCCCAGAGCAGAGCAGGGCAGGGCAGGGATCCTCAACTTTGGCAACTTTTAAGACGTGTGGACTTCAAGTCCCAGAATTCCTCAGCCAGCTTTGAATGTTGAAGTCCACACGTCTTAAAAGTTGCCAAAGTTGAGGATCCCTGCTTTAGGGCATGTACAGCCCAGAACTCAGAAATTCAAGAGAAATTGAATTCAAAGGGACCTCCTCCAATTCTCACTCCCCCACCAGTTCTGCTTTCCAGTCTCTTATTCCCTCTGTCCCTCTTCAACATCCAGCAGACCAGGACTCTTTCGATTACCTTGCATTGCCAGTTCTTGTTGGTCTCTTCATATTCGCTCTTGGACCCAGATGCTCCCCGCGTCAGGTACCAGAACACCCCATTCCCTCTCCCTCCTCCACGATGAACATCCTGAGCCTTAAAACTCTCTGCTGGAGGGTGCTGGAAGAGCTTCTCAGAGGTCCATTCGCTTGGCATCTCATGTATCTTCACCGTGTGATACTCAGACCATGGCTGGTTTTGTCTCCGGGACCTTCTCCAAGGAGAAGAACCCATCAGTTGGACTTGGGGCATCACCACTGCGTATCTCCCTACGCCTCCTTCCATTTCATGTTCTAGAAGCTCAGGAGGTCTGGGGGCAAAATCTGGTCTTCTTGGCTTGTTATACTGGCCGCGAAAGGAAGGTGGTCTGCCCAAAGAGGAGCCCTCTTCTTCCACAGTGTAGGGTCTTTTGAATGAAACTGTTCTTTGAGACAAGGGGCTGAGATTGGGCCTCCTCAAATTGCCAGGATTATCACCAGGGATGGTACAGAACAAATGCCCACCCAAGAGCTTACGTGCCCCTTTAGGAGTAGAAGACCTGGTAGGCGTGGCCTCTGTCTTCTGCTTCATTGATGCAATAGCAGATGGAGAATGCTGGGGAAATGGCTGCCTCGAAAAAGCTTCAGACTCTTCTGGGCCCAACTCTGCAAGATATGGATTCTCATCTTCTAAATGTCCTCTTGTTTCTCCAGGAAGGAACTGAACAGAAGCAGGCTGAGCCATTCCCACCAGAGGCTGTCCAATGCGCTGAATGAAGTCCTTGTGGGGGCTTGGAGCCCGAGTGGGTGATTGGGGCAAGTTGAAACCATTTCTCAAGCTTCTCGTAGCTCCCATCTTGGGTGAGGAACTCCAAGGAGTTGCTGTTCCTTCTTCTGAGGCACAAAGCCACCTTGGCTGGGGCTGGGACTGAGCTTCCTTTGGTCTACCAGTTTCAAAGGGAAGTTGGGCATAAGGAGATGACCCTCGGGGTGACTCTCGAATGCTGATTCTGTGGCTTCCTTGACGAGGAAGCATGTGAGGAGAACCCCTAGCAGATAAAACTGGGGACCGATGGCCAAACTGCCTCAGATGCTGGTTTCTCATTAATGGCTTCACTGCTTTCGTTGGCGGCTCAGCCTGCCTGTTCCAAGCCTGGGGTAGGCTTCCCGAAGCGTCCATAGATATCTGATGAACTGCCCTTCTTGACTGTAAGTGACTGGGCATGGGAGGAGATCCAAAATGCCTAAGGGATGGTTGAGGTGATGGAGGAGACTTCAAACTCCTGCTGGTGGGATTATAGAATTTTCTTGGGACACACCTTCCAGAGGTCCTATTTCTGGCAGAATCTTGAAATTCTGGAGCGCTGGACACATAAAACAATGAACGACTGAAAGGGGTGTCCATCAGGCTTTTAACAGATGCTAAGCTAGAAGATGAGAGGTTGCGTTGACTTCCAAAACGCTTGTGTGTTGATGGGTAAGAGGCAGGAGGTGCCTGGGAGAGGGAGTCTTTGGGTGAGTTTTCCATGGTGGCTGTCCTGCATCCCCCTGATGAAACTGGGTTTTCTTTGGCTGTTCTCTGAGAAGGAGAAAACATGGGAATATGTGGCCTCTTCCCCTTGAAGGAAGGATTTTGATGTCCAGTTGTTGACCATGAGGCATTTCTCTGTGAAAACCTGAGGTCTTGCTGTGACTTTCTATTGAAATTTGACCGGAGAGTGCTTTGCAACTCTTTGTGAAGAACGTCCTGCATTGCTACTGTGGTTTGAGAAGGTGTGAGAATAGTGTGGTGTCTCCCTGGACCCCTAAGTCGCCTAACAGAGCTGGAGGGGAAAGTACAACTTGGTTTTTCAAAAGGCATGCTTGGAGGCAGAGAAGATGACTCCAGAGGACTCTTCTTCCCAAACCGTGGAGACAGAGTTCTACTGTTGGACTCATGCATGCCTGGTTGGTTCCTTCCCCAGTTCTCATGGTGCTTCAGAATAGGTCTCGGCTGAGAGATGGATTGCTGCAGGAACTGCCCCAGAGGGCTCCCACACTCTCTTGGAGAAAGATGAGGCTTCATGTGATGTGCATCCCAACCCCCGTTCCTTCTACTTAAGTTGTTCCTGTGGGACCTCTGAAGCTTGCTCAGAGGGAGCAACTCTGAAAAAGTCTCCTGAGACCCAAAAGATTCCAAATACTGACCATCAAACTGGGCAAATGGAGAAATTAGAGGTTCCTGCTCTTCTTCTTCAGTGATGCCTTCTTCCTCAGGATCCAAATAAGCCAGGGAAATCTGTGGGGAAGGTGGAAGAGGGACATCAAGCTTTTCCTTGCCGAACAACTTCACTTGGGGCCTCGGGAAAAGCCGGAACTTCCTGTTCAATGGCGCTGTGGCAGACATCTTTCCTCCCATCTCTCGTTCAGAAACAGAAGAATGGGAGAAAGCAATGGGGTCATCTTCTGGTTCAGTCTCCGTTCTGTCTGCTTCTTCCATCTCAGCTATGTCGTCCAGCAGACAGGCGTACGGGTTGTACGAAGACTGGGAGGCCCATTCTTGGTCACCGTCATTCATGTCCTGCTGGCAGTAAACATCCTCCTGATTATCAGGGTGTTCTAATTCTCTAGTCCAATATGGAACACCTTCTACTTCATAATCACTGCTGAGATCCTCGTAAGGTTCATAAGGTGGATAATGGAAAGAAGGTCCATAATCTTGATTGTCACTGCAGTATCCATAAGGGTCCTGCTCATCATAGTCTTCATCATAAGGCCCATCTCCTTCTTCCATTTGATGCCTCCCATAACAATCCTGGTTATAACCAGACAAGCCATACTTGAAAGGGGACTGGCCATCGTAACAACCACGTTCTTCTTCATAATCATCAAAGTAATCTTGTAAGGTGGCAGAATCCAGGGGGTCCCAGTAGCCAAATTTGTCCGGGTATTGGCCAAAACACGTACACTTATTGGCTCCAGCAACTCTCCTCATATTCGCTCGGTGTCTCAAAACTTCATCTTCTGAAGGGAAAGGCAGTTTCTTGGCTCCAATCTTGGCTAGCCAAGAGTCATCAGTCGCTCGTTTGTCGTATCTCGATCTATTACGCTTACTCAAGAATTTCCAGGTCAGCCAGTTGGTGACCGCAGCCACCTTGCTGACCATCTGGGCCTGGGGTTTAAAGTTCTGGTTTGCCTTCTTCCGCCGGAAGAGGTTGCCAAAAAAACTCCCCCCTTTGCTTTGCTGATCTTCTGACTTCCCACCCCCTAACCGAATCAGCATGAACGAGGACTTCTTGGTCTCCTTGTCGGAGGCTCCCTCTTTCTTCTCCTTCTTCTTTCCAAGAGATTTGAAGCGCATCATCAGGTTGGAGGTGGACTTCAGCACCCCCTTGTTCTTCTTGTTCTTCTTCTTCTTCTTTGTGCTGTACTTCCTCAGGCCCCAGAAGAAGCGCGAGGTGTTCTTGAAGTGGCTCTTCTTGGTGCTCTTGTGCGGCCCCATCCCTTTCACGCCCATGAAGAGTTTGGAGGTGCTCTTCAAGCTCCGCCTTTTCTTGGGTGGGACCGCTGCCTCTTTCTTGGCCATGACCATGGCCTTGGTGGCTCCCTTCAGCTGGGCTTTGGCATGTTCCTTCTTGGCCACTTTCTTCTTGGGGTCCTCTGCTGTCAGGCCCATGACCAGCTGGGAGGCTCCTTTGAGCTGCCTCCTGGTCTTGTCCAACTGCCCCTTCTTCTCTTTGCCTGCCTTCTTGACCACACCTTTCTTGTCCTTCCCCCCCTTCTTCTTAGGGTCGTCTTCATCCTCCTCCTCCTCCTCTCCCTCCACCAGCTCGCTGTCCATCTCGCTCTCTTCAGTGTTCCTTTTTGCCAAGTCAGAATCTGACCCATCGTCCAACTGAGCCACAAGTTTCTTCTTCCCCTTTCGGACATTTTTCTCTTTATCCTCTTTTCCTTTCTTAGCCATTTCTGGGGAGGTCAAGGACGTTCATGCTCTCCTAGGTCGTGACCCCTCCAGGGAAAGCTCAGCAAACTTTTGTCCATGTGGAAATGAAGAGGAGGAAGAGGAGGAGACAGCAAACATGATGAAGAAAACACAAGATTTCTGCGATCTCTTTGAAACTGAAAACCAGCCTGTGTATCTCTGAAGCCAGAAGATCTCTTACTTCCCTTCCCTTGTTCTGTTTTCAGCAATCACTCATTTCAGAGTGAAGAAGAGAGAAGACTCTGTTTTATTTACCTGTGGAGGAAGCTGGAGAAAGTCCTTGTGGGCCTCTCAATATCTCTCCTCGGCTTCAACTGCTGTGTTGTAGACCTCAACAGTCTTCCTCAAAAGCTTGAGACCTGAGGGGAAGGTCTGTCCAGGCCCAGCAGAGATTGCACTGAAGGTTGTTCTTGCACACAACGGTCTTCGGAGCTGGCTGGGAGGTCTTCCATTCTTCTCCTTCAGTGTGGATCCTGCAAGGTGCTGGGAGGGGAGTGAAGGTCTAACCCTTGATGTGAGCTGGCAATGTAACCGTATCTCTTGGGCTCTCGTCCGTATGAATAATGTAAGTGGACCAGTCCATCTCCAGATCGAGAGTCCTCCGAAGGAGGAGAGGGGAGGAGACAAGAAAGGAAGGGGGCAAGCCCCCTTTCGCCAACCCAGCATTATTTTGACCACCTTGGCTCCAGTGCTGTCTTAGAACGAAAAATCAGACGGTGGAATAAACACGTGGACCGCTCAGCTGGATCCAAAGGGAAAAAAATAACTTCTCTTTCTCTCTTCCTCTTCTCTTTTTTAATTGTGGTGGTGAAAGGAATGTTTACCTCTTTCTGAAAAAAGGCAACTGTGCTTAAAGGCCTTTCAGGAAGGACCCTTGTTGGTGGCTTTGTGGGTGGGGGCGGCTGGGTGGGAGGGAGGGAGGGAGCTCGTTTCTGCAGCCCTCCCTTCCACGCAGCTGCTCCAGGGGGGAAACGGATTCTGCTATNTAGGAGAGGCTGGAACTGAGAGGCTTAACCCCTTCAATTTGGAGGAAGTTGCCATCCTGGTTCATTAAATCAACCGCTAAGGAATGGAGATGGACTACTACTAAGTACTCAGAGGGAAGCCCTCATTCTCGTAGGAAAACGAGACAGAGACAAACTAATCCCTAGACAGTTGAGTCCATGCAAATAGCACTGCATTAACCGATGCTGGAAAAATTAAAACCTGACAGAGAGCATGCAACTGCCCCATACCTTTATCTAGGGAAGCATCAAGAACAGCATGGCGACAGAAGGTGGGAAGCAATGGTAGGTCTTCAAAAGCTCAGGGCTCTTCCCCCTCCAACCACCCCTCCATTGAGGTGAGCACCAGAGCTTTGGCTGAGCCTCCTGGCCTCTGGCCCCTCTCTCTGTCCTACCTGCTGGGTCGCAAGGTGTTTCTGGTTGATGGCTGCCAGGTAGCGAAGGATCAGTTTGGTGGCCTCGGTTTTGCCCGATCCACTTTCTCCACTGGAAGCAACCAGACGGAAGGAATGTAAGGACAGCAAGGACACCTGAGCCCACCTGAAACATCTCAACAGCTTAAGGAACCGAACTTGAAAGAAGACAAGGGGGGGATTCTCTTTCTCTTTTTAGCCAGTTTATCAGATCTCACCTAATAATGATACATTGGTTGAGTTTGGCGTCTCTCAACTTGCTGTAGGCAACGTTAATAATTGCAAAAAGGTGCCTGCAGAGGAAAGGAAGGAAGGAAGGAAGTTTCAAGCTGCCTTTAAAACAGGGAGCAGGTTGCTCTCAAGTCAAACTGGTGTCTTTCTAGCTAGCATCCCCACAAGCCTTAGTGACAATAGTTAGAAACATATGGAAGGAACCACATACAGAAACACCAGCATGGGTAGTTCTACCTAGTTGCAATCTTAGACAATCGCTGCCAATTAAAGTAAAAATATATGAGGGAAGACCGTTCATTAATGCTTTCCAGCTGTTTTGGATTCCCAGCCCTAACCGATAAAAGCAGAGAACCAGAATGATAGGAATCGTAGTTGCAAATCCCCTGAAAAGACACTAGTTGGTTGGTTGAGAAGGCTGAGAAACAACTGAGATATTATTCATCCAAACCTCTGAGATTTCAGCAAGCACACAGTCGGCCTTTCCAGAGCCACAGAAGATCATGAGGACATCCTCATGGCCACTAGGACTCAGAATATGCTGTCAAAAGAGCCCAGTGTAATGAAACTGTCCCCATTTCTGTAGGACTGGTTGAAACGCCCTCCAGATCAGCCCTGCAGCCAGTGACAGACTCACGGTGGGTTCTCTCCCAAAGCTTGGCCTTCATACTTCAGGACGTGGTCTGTTCCGTAGATGTTGAACATTTTGTAAGGATTCACTGCCACCAGGATGCTACCTATGTAGGTCTGGCAGAGAGAAAGAGGAACAAGTTGTGTATGTGTGTGTAAGAGAGAGAGAGAGAACACATGTTAGGGAAAGGAAAAACCACAAAATTATGGAGAACTTAGTGCTCTGTGTGAATCTAAACACAATGACTTCATGCTCTATACATAAGAATAAACTCCTGGTTTAGTCTGACTTAGACAATTCCTACGCTTTATGAACAGACATTGAACCACCTGCCTCCAGAAGCGGTGAATGCTCCAACACTGGAAGTTTTAAAGAAGAGACTGGACAGCCATTTGTCCGAAATGGTATAGGGTTTCCTGCCTGAGCAGGGGGTTGGACTAGATGACCTTCAAGGTCCCTTCCAACTTTACTATTATTATTATTATAAGGTGAGAACTTACAAAAAGCGAGCAACATTTCAAAACCTTCCAGAACTTTTCAATTTAACACCTATATTTTGTTTAAGCTTGCATTTATTAGTAACAGAAAGTAAGAAAGAGGATCTTGTCAAAAGACAAACAGATTTTGCATATATCTGCCTAGAGTTGCCTCTGGCAAGATGAACAGTATATAGGTTTAATAAATAAAAACAACAATAAATAAATCTCTGTCAATGTCGTCTCTCTTACTTTCCACGTAACGCGAAAATGAATCTTGAGTCTTTTTTTTCTTGCAGAAAAAAAGACCACTGTTCACGTGCCAAATTCTCTAACTCCAGCTTGATCACCGTCCTTACAAGGCTGCAAGGAAGACCAAGCCTGATCCTCCCAGGGTATCTTGTGGCTTAGCTGGGGTTTGAAGCCAGACCCTCCCCATCACTCCAGATATTTTTTTCCAGTACCCAGGAAGCAAAAGTGAAAAAGATCAACTTACATAGATCAGTCCCCGCTCAAACCTCCTTTGGATGTTGTGCAGGACCACACTTTCTTGGAGGTCTCTGTGGCATAGAGAACAAACATGGCTGAACATAGGACAACTTTAAGAAGGGGAACTAAATATTGCCGTCAGCAGTTCCAGGGAGAAAACCTGATAAAGGCACTGGAGGAAATGACAGGAGAGCAAGGAAGCTTTGCTTCCTAAAGCCCGTAGGGAGCAGGGCTCTAAGCCCCCCCCCCGCTCAGATGAAGGAGTGGAAGATGCCCTCATAACTGGTTTTCCCTCCTATTCATAAATCCCTGGTTCAATTTTGCCCCACCCACCCCAAAATACTACAGTAAACAGTAAAAAGAACATCCCTTAAGATGCACAGGGTATCTGTGTGTATGTGCTGCTGGGGGATTCTGGGAGTTGAAGTCCACCCATTGTTAGGTTGCCAAGTTTGAGAAACATCCCTCTCCATCTTTCAGGGGTGGACAGCGCCCCTCGGCCTCCCCAATGAGAACCCGCCCTGCAACACTTACTCCAGTTGGGTCAAGTCATCCACGCCGTCCTGGCTCGCCTCTCCTGGGTTGGCTGCCGAGTGCAAATTGTGAATGCAGTGCATCTAGAAGTTGGTAGGAAGACAAGGTCAAGACAGGCCTCCAAAATATCCCTGCCCCCCCCCTTTGTATCTCCCCAGGCACCCTGACAGGGAGGTTCAGCTGAGAGCTGGCAGCAGCTGAGCATCACTGAAGGCATTTCATGGCATGGGGGAGGGTCTGACTTAGGCTGAAGCCCCCCCCCATACCAGTCTGTTTTTCCTGCCCACCTTGCCATTCCTTTCACCTCGGAAAAGAGGAAGGGTCTGCAGGTGGTGACCGAACAAGCCTTCTGCGTCTGCAAAGGCCACGTCTTGACAGCAAGCAAACACACCTCAATTGGATGTCATGGTGGGCTGGCTATTAAACAGTGACTCACTCCATTACTCGGGAGACAAGGAGTCAGGTAGCTGCTTCTCTCTAATTAATTCTCCCCTCCAGTTCCAACTCCGCTCAATGTTCTCCCATTTGCATACTGCTCTTAGGTTACAAGGGGATATTATGCACACACACCGGCCATGTTGGGCGTCTTTGATCTAAGGCGTTGTGTAGGTCCCGCAGAGCAGAGCAGGGCAGGGCAGGGGTCTCCAACCTTGGCGACTTTAAGACGTGTGGACTTCAACTCCCAGAATTCCTCAGCCAGCTTTGAATGTTGAAGTCCACAAGTCTTAAAGTTGCCAAGGTTGAGGATCCCTGCTTTAGGGCATGTGCAGCCCAGAACTCAGAAATTCAAGAGAAATTGAATTCAAAGGGACCTCCTCCAATTCTCACTCCCCCACCAGTTCTGCTTTCCATTCTCTTATTCCCTCTGTCCCTCTTCAACATCCAGCAGACCAGGACTCTTTCGATTACCTTGCATTGCCAGTTCTTGTTGGTCTCTTCATATTCGCTCTTGGACCCAGATGCTCCCCGCGTCAGGTACCAGAACACCCCATTCCCTCTCCCTCCTCCACGATGAACATCCTGAGCCTTAAAACTCTCTGCTGGAGGGTGCTGGAAGAGCTTCTCAGAGGTCCATTCGCTTGGCATCTCATGTATCTTCACTGTGTGATACTTAGACCATGGCTGGTTTTGTCTCCGGGACCTTCTCCAAGGAGAAGAACCCATCAGTTGGACTTGGGGCATCACCACTGCATATCTCCCTACGCTTCCTTCCATTTCATGTTCTAGAAGCTCAGGAGGTCTGGGGGCAAAATCTGGTCTTCTTGGCTTGTTATACTGGCCGCGAAAGGAAGGTGGTCTGCCCAAAGAGGAGCCCTCTTCTTCCACAGTGTAGGGTCTTTTGAATGAAACTGTTCTTTGAGAAAAGGGGCTGAGATTGGGCCTCCTCAAATTGCCAGGATTATCACCAGGGATGGTGCAGAACAAATGCCCACCCAAGAGCTTACGTGCCACTTTAGGAGTAGAAGACCTGGTAGGCGTGGCCTCTGTCTTCTGCTTCATTGATGCAATAGCAGCTGGAGAATGCTGGGGAAATGGCTGCCTTGAAAAAGCTTCAGACTCTTCTGGGCCCAACTCTGCAAGATATGGATTCTCATCTTTTAAATGTCCTCTTGTTTCTCCAGGAAGGAACTGAACAGAAGCAGGCTGAGCCATTCCCACCAGAGGCTGCCCAATGCGCTGAATGAAGTCCTTGTGGGGGCTTGGAGCCCGAGTGGGTGATTGGGGCAAGTTGAAACCATTTCTCAAGCTTCTCGTAGCTCCCATCTTGGGTGAGGAACTCCAAGGAGTTGCTGTTCCTTCTTCTGAGGCACAAAGCCACCTTGGCTGGGGCTGGGACTGAGCTTCCTTTGGTCTACCAGTTTCAAAGGGAAGTTGGGCATAAGGAGATGACCCTCGGGGTGACTCTCGAATGCCGATTCTGTGGCTTCCTTGACGAGGAAGCATGTGAGGAGAACCCCTAGCAGATAAAACTGGGGACCGATGGCCAAACTGCCTCAGATGCTGGTTTCTCATTAATGGCTTCACTGCTTTCGTTGGCGGCTCAGCCTGCCTGTTCCAAGCCTGGGGTAGGCTTCCCGAAGCGTCCATAGATACCTGATGAACTGCCCTTCTTGACTGTAAGTGACTGGGCATGGGAGGAGATCCAAAATGCCTAAGGGATGGTTGAGGTGATGGAGGAGACTTCAAACTCCTGCTGGTGGGACTATAGAATTTTCTTGGGACAAACCTTCCAGAGGTCCTATTTCTGGCAGAATCTTGAAATTCTGGAGTGCTGGACACATAAAACAATGAACGACTGAAAGGGGTGTCCATCAGGCTTTTAACAGATGCTAAGCTAGAAGATGAGAGGTTGCGTTGACTTCCCAAACGCTTGTGTGTTGATGGGTAAGAGGCAGGAGGTGCCTGGAAGAGGGAGTCTTTGGGTGAGTTTTCCATGGTGGCTGTCCTGCATCCCCCTGATGAAACTGGGTTTTCTTTGGCTGTTCTCTGAGAAGGAGAAGACATGGGAATATGTGGCCTCTTCCCCTTGAAGGAAGGATTTTGATGTCCAGTTGTTGACCATGAGGCATTTCTCTGTGAAAACCTAAGGTCTTGCTGTGACTTTCTATTGAAATTTGACCGGAGAGTGCTTTGCAACTCTTTGTGAAGAACGTCCTGCATTGCTACTGTGGTTTGAGAAGGTGTGAGAATAGTGTGGTGTCTCCCTGGACCCCTAAGTCGCCTAACAGAGCTGGGGGGGAAAGTACAACTTGGTTTTTCAAAAGGCGTGCTTGGAGGCAGAGAAGACGACTCCAGAGGACTCTTCTTCCCAAACCGTGGAGACAGAGTTCTACTGTTGGACTCATGCATGCCTGGTTGGTTCCGTCCCCAGTTCTCATGGTGCTTCAGAATAGGTCTCGGCTGAGAGATGGATTGCTGCAGGAACTGCCCCAGAGGGCTCCCACACTCTCTTGGAGAAAGATGAGGCTTCATGTGATGTGCATCCCAACCCCCGTTCCTTCTACTTAAGTTGTTCCTGTGGGACCTCTGAAGCTTGCTCAGAGGGAACAACTCTGAAAAAGTCTCCTGAGACCCAGAAGATTCCAAATACTGACCATCAAACTGGGCAAATGGAGAAATTAGAGGCTCCTGCTCTTCTTCTTCAGTGATGCCTTCTTCCTCAGCATCCAAATAAGCCAGGGAAATCTGTGGGGAAGGTGGGAGGGGGACATCAAGCTTTTCCTTGCCGAACAACTTCACTTGGGGCCTCGGGAAAAGCCGGAACTTCCTGTTCAATGGTGCTGTGGCAGACAACTTTCCTCCCATCTCTCGTTCAGAAACAGAAGAATGGGAGAAAGCAATGGGATCATCTTCTGGTTCAGTCTCCGCTCTGTCTGCTTCTTCCATCTCAGCTATGTCGTCCAGCAGACAGGCGTACGGGTTGTACGAAGACTGGGAGGCCCATTCTTGGTCACCGTCATTCATGTCCTGCTGGCAGTAAACATCCTCCTGATTATCAGGGAGTTCTAATTCTCTAGTCCAATATGGAACACCTTCTACTTCATAATCACTGCTGAAATCCTCGTAAGGTTCATAAGGTGGATAATGGAAAGAAGGTCCATAATCTTGATTGTCACTGCAGTATCCATAAGGGTCCTGCTCATCATAGTCTTCATCATAAGGCTCATCTCCTTCTTCCATTTGATGCCTCCCATAACAATCCTGGTTATAACCAGACAAGCCATACTTGAAAGGGGACTGGCCATCGTAACCACATTCTTCTTCATAATCATCAAAGTAATCTTGTAAGGTGGCAGAATCCAGGGGGTCCCAGTAGCCAAATTTGTCCGGGTATTGGCCAAAACACGTACACTTATTGGCTCCAGCAACTCTCCTCATATTCGCTCGGTGTCTCAAAACTTCATCTTCTGAAGGGAAAGGCAGTTTCTTGGCTCCAATCTTGGCTAGCCAAGAGTCATCAGTTGCTCGTTTGTCGTATCTTGATCTACTACGCTTACTCAAGAATTTCCAGGTCAGCCAGTTGGTGACCGCAGCCACCTTGCTGACCATCTGGGCCTGGGGTTTAAAGTTCTGGTTTGCCTTCTTCCGCCGGAAGAGGTTGCCAAAAAAACTCCCCCCTTTGCTTTGCTGATCTTCTGACTTCCCACCCCCTAACCGAATCAGCATGAACGAGGACTTCTTGGTCTCCTTGTCGGGGGCTCCCTCTTTCTTCTCCTTCTTCTTTCCAAGAGATTTGAAGCGCATCATCAGGTTGGAGGTGGACTTCAGCACCCCCTTGTTCTTCTTGTTCTTCTTCTTCTTCTTCGTGCTGTACTTCCTCAGGCCCCAGAAGAAGCGCGAGGTGTTCTTGAAGTGGCTCTTCTTGGTGCTCTTGTGCGGCCCCATCCCTTTCACGCCCATGAAGAGTTTGGAGGTGCTCTTCAAGCTCCGCCTTTTCTTGGGTGGGACCGCTGCCTCTTTCTTGGCCATGACCATGGCCTTGGTGGCTCCCTTCAGCTGGGCTTTGGCATGTTCCTTCTTGGCCACTTTCTTCTTGGGGTCCTCTGCTGTCAGGCCCATGACCAGCTGGGAGGCTCCTTTGAGCTGCCTCCTGGTCTTGTCCAACTGCCCCTTCTTCTCTTTGCCTACCTTCTTGACCACACCTTTCTTGTCCTTCCCCTTCTTCTTAGGGTCGTCTTCATCCTCCTCCTCCTCTCCCTCCACCAGCTCGCTGTCCATCTCACTCTCTTCAGTGTTCCTTTTTGCCAAGTCAGAATCTGACCCATCGTCCAACTGAGCCACAGGTTTCTTTTTCCCCTTTCGGACATTTTTCCCTTTATCCTCTTTTCCTTTCTTAGCCATTTCTGGGGAGGTCAAGGATGTTCATGCTCTCCTAGGTCGTGACCCCTCCAGGGAAAGCTCAGCAAAATTTTGTCCATGCAGAAACGAAGAGGAGGAGGAGGAGACAGCAAACATGATGAAGAAAACACAAGATTTCTGCAATCTCTTTGAAACTGAAAACCAGCCTGTGTATCTCTGAAGCCAGAAGATCTCTTACTTCCCTTCCCTTGTTCTGTTTTCAGCAATCACTCATTTCAGAGTGAAGAAGAGAGAAGACTGTTTTATTTACCTGTGGAGGAAGCTGGAGAAAGTCCTTGTGGGCCTCTCAATATCTCTCCTTGGCTTCAACTGCTGTGTTGTAGACCTCAACAGTCTTCCTCAAAAGCTTGAGACCTGAGGGGAAGGTCTGTCCAGGCCCAGCAGAGGTTGCACTGAAGGTTGATCTTGCACACAACGGTCTTCAGAGCTGGCTGGGAGGTCTTCCATTCTTCTCCTTCAGTGTGGATCCTGCAAGGTGCTGGGAGGGGAGTGAAGGTCTAACCCTTGATGTGAGCTGGCAATGTAACCGTATCTCTTGGGCTCTCGTCCGTATGAATAATGTAAGTGGACCAGTCCATCTCCAGATCGAGAGTCCTCCGAAGGAGGAGAGGGGAGGAGACAAGAAAGGAAGGGGGCAAGCCCCCTTTTGCCAACCCAGCTCTATTTTGACCACCTTGGCTCCAGTGCTGTCTTAGAACGAAAAATCAGACGGTGGAATAAACACGTGGACCGCTCAGCTGGATCCAAAGGGAAAAAAATAACTTCTCTTTCTCTCTTCCTTTTCTCTTTTTTAATTGTGGTGGTGAAAGGAATGTTTACCTCTTTCTGAAAAAAGGCAACTGTGCTTAAAGGCCTTTCAGGAAGGACCCTTGTTGGTGGCTTTGTGGGTGGGGGCGGCTGGGTGGGAGGGAGGGAGGGAGCTCGTTTCTGCAGCCCTCCCTTCCACGCAGCTGCTCCAGGGGGGAAACGGATTCTGCTATAAGGAGATACCTTACCTCCTCACTGGCCTTCAGGAGATATTAGAATACCAAGGTGCCTGGGAAAGAGGCGGCCGCGCTGCAAGATAAGCTGAAGGAACGTGGGTGCAATTACACACCTGTGACAGGTAAGCAGGAGGAGGGTGTGCGAGCACACGGAGGCGCTTTTCTTATTGAAACTTGTCTCCGTAACGGGAGATTTGAAAAAACTGCTCTAGAAAGCAGCACTCGGTTGGGGCTCGGAGTGAGGAAAGGCAAGCAGTCAAAGGGGGGGGGGGCAGGGGTATTTGCAAGGTAGGATCAACGAAGTCAAGACGGCAACCACAACGGCGTGAAGAAAGAGGCAGACGCAAACAAAACTGGTCACGTTTCGATCCCACCAACGTGGCCCGTCATCTTTGATTGTTTTGGAGCATTTTCTGGGGAGCCCCTGCTCGCAGGAGAGCAGAAAGCTCCCCCAGTTCTGTTCCCCCAGCCAATACACCCTCTGTCCTACTTTCAAAGGCAAGAGCATAGGAACACGCTGCAAATTTAAGGATGAGAAACTGACAAGGGCGGGGAAACTGTGAGACTGAGAAGAGAGGTAACACAGTCGGAAGGGACCTTGGAGGTCTTCTAGTCCAGCCCCTTGCTCAAGTAGGAAACCCTACAACATTTCAGTCAAATGATTGTCCAATCTCTCTGAAATCCAGAGGTCCAGTTTTGCAGTTTGAAATCTCCTTGGCTTCACAGATCAGGCCCAAAGGGGAGGAGAACTTACGAAACACGCGGGAGACACATGGAAGGAACCCAGATCAGCTTGCCACGGGGCTTACCTTTCGGAACGCACACCATCGGCGGCTGCCACCCGGACGTCGGCCACGGCAGGGGTCAGTGCCAGGCCCTCAGGCACCCTGGCTTTGGCATGATGTTGCAAACGCTGGCCCTTCGCTCCCAGCTCGGCCGATGCACGGGTGTCCCCAAGATCTGAAGATCTGCACAAACCAATTTCAAGATGCCCGATGCCATCGGCACCCCAGTTGCCATCACTAACCAAGAGCCTTGGCAACTGTTGCTTCCCCTCTCCCAGGGGAGCTTGGCTCGCCCTGCCCCTCAGGCCTCGGACGTCACGGCCGAGGGACGTAAATCAAAGGGACAATGGATGGAAGGGCACCAGCCCCTTTGCTGGGCAGCTGGCAGAGAAAGGCGCACCGTCCTTTCTTCTTCATCCGCCTGCGGTCAGCAGGAAGACAGGTGCCCGGACGCGAGATATTGCCTCTTTTTAAGGGAATTTCTACTGCTTGAGGGAGGGGGGTCAGTTGGACCCCTTATTGGGGGCTCACCACCCTCCAAAGCCTGCTGCAAATTAGGCTGTGGGGCAGGGCGTGTGCAAATTGGACAGAGTGGTGAGCACGATTGTGCCAGGTTGTGATATTTGGGTGGCATGACCAACCCCTTGCAGCAGATGGGAAACAAATGTCTAGGAAGCAGAGAAGATTTAAATTCTCTTCCCGCTCCACTTTTCAAGCCGAGGAGACTAGAGAGAGATGTATTGCCAAGGATTAGAAAGCGGAGTTTGAACAGAGGCCCCAAATCCTCCCTGCGAGTCTTCCGGTCTTTCATTCTCCTCTCTGCAGATCCCGATTCTGGCTCTGAAGGTTTCCCTAAATTGCGCTCAATTTCAAAGCAGCTTCCTCCAGAGCGAGAATCTTAAGATTTCTGCTTTACCCTTACAAATGGGTCTGTGTGTGTGTATGCGCGAGTGTGAAGATGTACCTTTATGACACTCACAACCATCCTGAGGGGTGGGCTAGGCTGGAGCACAACACGGCTCATTAAAAGAGCACGCAAAATGCCATCGCAGCCCACCCTCCTGGCCCAAGCCCAGTCTGATAAGAAAGCTGAGCCTTCCTTCCCCCGCAGATGCCTCCTTCGAGCTGACCTACCTCCAAAGGCTGTTGTGAGGATTTCGGAGGAGAGAACAAGCCTATCCCTTCCCTACCCATGAACTAAAACCAAGCATATGATCAAGCAGCTGATGGCCACTTTGCAGATTAAAGGACAGCGAGACCCTTTTGAATGCAGAGAGATCGGACGTCATCGCAACAAGAGTGGCACGGCCCACTTACCTGGGCAGCTGCTGCCCGCCTCCCCCGTCCTGCCTTCTGGTCTCGCAGCGGGTTAAACCCTCGGGAGGACAGGCGACTCCATCCCTTCGCTCTCCAAACTGAGGGGCAGGCCTGGGAGGGCAACTCACCCGTGACTGCCTGCCCTGCGTGGACCCTGCCCTGCCAGACTGGCTGCCAGACACCTGCTGGCTCCATGCATATTTGATGGCAGCTATTCTTCCCTGCAGTGGCTGGACAGAGAGAAATGGGAGGAGGGAGGGAACGTCCTTCAGGGGAAGCATCTGCAGAGGGGCAGGACGGGCGCAGGGGTCATCTCAGTACCCAGGAGCAGGGACCCACTTCGCTTACTGCACCCCCAAACCACAACACTCTCAGGGAAAGTTTGGGACTGACCTCACAAGGTCGCTGAGAGTCCAATGCGGGTGCTTTTCTCAAGGGGGATTTGAACTGCCTCTCATCTATTCCCTTTAATGGGTTTTTTTAAAAAATCCTTTTTGATTCATTCACACAAACTTCAACAGAAAGCTCTTTTTTTTTGGGGGGGGGAATGAAACCCAGTAGTCAAATTAATTAAACACCCAGAAAGCAGCCTACAGTAGAGAAAATGCTTGGCGTTCACTTTCTCACCACCAAAAAGCTGGAAGCTGAAGAAGTCTTAAGAACTATTTGGGAGTCTTCAACCTTTGTGGGGGCCAGGCTGTGGACTGGAATAAGAACCCCCCTGCCTGGAAGAAGGCAAGGCAAGCTATGGGGAAACAGGCTGGGTTCGCTCGCAACTTCAGGAGGGCCCCTGAAGGCATAAGCGGTGTTGAGAGCAGTCTAAGCAAAGGGCTACATGAACATTTAGAAGTTCCAAAGAGACGTGAGGACCATCCTTTATTTCAGCAGAAGGTCAAGGGAGAAGGGGGCTGATGGGTCTGGAGTCGAAGTCTGGGGGTGGGCTATGGGACCAGGAGATGACCTGGTGAAATGAGGAGGGAGGAGGGGAGAGGACTCATCAATCCAGGCTCCCAGGCGTGGGTAGATCCTTCCTTTATGGATCTCCTGTCCACAGAGAAGAGGTGGCAAGGCTGAGTTCTGAAGGGAGAAAGGCAGGTTCTTCATTCTGGATCCGACATCCCACTCCAGGGTCACCAGGTCACAAATCTGAGGCCGCTGACCAGAGGTAGCCAGGCTGCCATCCTCGTTCGGTCTCAAATCCTCTCCCATCGAGTGCTCGAAGGACCCTCAGCGACAGGCTTCATCTAAGCAAGTTTCCCCACTCAGGAGAAAACCCTGGTCCTTCTGTGTCCCCAAAAAGCTTCGCCCCCCTCTGTGGCTGTCTCTCCTTCTAGGACTGGGGAAGAGTGTCCTCCCTGCCCCGCCTCCTTTGACCATGTGGGGCAGGTTAGTTCTTACACATTTTACAGTTAAGCTGCATGGAAACTCTACGGAGGGGAGCAAGGTGCGGGCGATTACTTCTTCACCACCTGGATGACGTCTTCATGCTCCACCACGTGGCTGAGCCCGACTCGTTGGGGGCTGTACTTGGTGCTGGTTCCCTTGGAAAGGCAGAGAGAGAAGATGGACTGAAGGGTGCAGAAAACAGGTTCGTATCAAAGCAGGACGCGGCGTTTCTCAGCCTTGGCTACTTTAAGAGGGGTAGACTTCAAGTCCCAGAATTCCCCAGTCCATCCCACGGTTGAGAAACGCTGCCATAAGGTTTAGCTCTAGACGGGTGGGCGTTAGAGTTGACCCCCCCAAAGGGCACAAGGGGGTGGCAATGTCAGAGGCTCGGATTCTCATCCAAGATGCTACTGTGATTGAACCAAAGGTGCTTTTTCAAGAGGCAGCTGGACTTTCCTTGTTTTTTGCTTCTCATCCAAGAAGCTTCTTCAGTTCTGACCGAATGGTGGAGGGTGGAAGCTACCTTCTGCTTGGCAAGCAGGTCGTTAGCAACCTCTGCTCACCCTCTTGATGGTGGACCTCTTTTTGCATCTGTCAAGACCCTCTCGGGAGGTGTGGCTAAAGACCTGCTCTTGCTGCCTTCATTCATTTGATCTGGGCCTTTGTGCGAGGAAGACCTTGCTGGACCCAAACCCAGGCCCCAGCCTGACTCTCCAACCAGGCAGAAGGCGCTCCCAGATTGTCAGCAGCCTATTCTATCTGAACAACGGTGGGATAACACGGTCTCATTTCTGCCATCCTTCTCCCAAACATTATGCAGGCTCCTCTACAGCAGAATATGGAGGGGATGAGGAGACGGTTTCTGAACGTTCTCCTGTGAAAAACAGTCCACTGCCGATAGAAAAGCAGAGCCTCGGGAGTGAGATTGGATGGAAAGTTTGTCCTTGCTGTGCTGGATTTCCACCTGCAGGGAGCACTGGAGTATCACTGCACCCCAGGTGGTTCCTCTACATGCCCAAGGCCAGGCCTGAGACCAGACTCCCCGCTTCTTCAGCAAACACTTACCCACACAAGGGCGTACTTGAACTGGTCAGCTAACGTCCGATGAATTCTGTGACACTGAAAAGAGGGAACGGTCAGGCAGGCGAGAACAGAGCCTCGTGTATCTTCGGTTCAAAGCACCCCTCTACATCAAAGTCACACCGGGAGATCCAGGCATCACAACAGCCGAGTTCCCACCACCCCATCCGATGGCACAGCTTGGCCATCTCCCCTTGGGGCACCCTTCAGACGAGGGGATTTCAACTCTCAGGAGATCCAGCAACAAGGCCCTTGCTGAGGTTGCTGGAGGTTGAGATCCATCCCGCTGGAGACCGTCTGGATCGGGGGAGACTGAATGAGATTCCTAACCCCCCAGCCCAGGGTCCCGAGAGCTTTCAGGGCTTACCACGTGCTGTACGGAGGCCCCCTTTCGCAGAATGATTGCATCTGAAAAATCAGGTCTCTCTGCAAGGAAGGAGCATTTTTCGGTGAGGGGAGGAGAGGAAAACGAAAGGCTTCTAACTCTCTACCAATACTGGCCTTCCCAACCTCCCCTTAATCCTCAGGCGTGACCGAGTTTTCTCGGCCGTTCCCAGGGCGTTACTTACGGCCTCTTTTCTTTGTGAAGATGCAGGTGAGAGCCAGATATTCCCACAGCGTTTCCAGCAGGTAGTCCAAATTCAGCTTCATGCCACAGCTGGGAAGACACAACCGTCAGCGGACACAGCCATAATGCGTGTTTTGTGCAGGACTACTTGGGGGTTCCCTTACCTAATCACGACGCTATGGGGCCTCCGAGCCAGGCGGTCCACCTCTTCCATAGAGATCTGGTCAACTTTGTTATAAACCTAAATTAAGACACAGAGGAAGGGGGGGGGGAAGATTCACATTGCACCCTGATGTTGATTCCACTCTGATCCCTCACACCAACTTTCTAAAATGTGATTTATTTACGAAATGTACTGGCCACCCATTTTACCACAGGGTAACTTAATTATAAGCCCCCACCCCAGGCAAAGAAATGTTCCAGGACAGTTGATTTTATTTGGGAGAAAAAAATAATCAGCTGCAGGATTTTTCATCAAGGGAAGTGCTGGGAACTTGATTGCTTCAGATCAGAAGAATATTTTAGTCCCCAAATGTAGCTATCTGAACGCCGGGCAAACCGGAACCGGAAGGACAAAGAACGTCTCCACTTAATTAGGATTGGGCACCAATTATCCCGTCCCCGTTTGTTACAAAAGGAATCTTCTCGCACGCTACTCACGTAAAGGCAGGGCATGTACACTCGGTTGCCGACAATCACGTCAATGAATTCGTCTGCGCTGCAGTCTTCCCTGAACAGAACCTCCGCATTGAAGATTTCTTAGGATGGGAGAGTTAAGGCCCATCAACTTTCGTGGGACTCACGCTGCTTCTGGCCGCACGGGCAGAGCACAGCTGGGACTCAACTTCCAGGCAAGCTCGTCCACCTCCTCATCACCCCCCACCCTTAAGATCCTGGGCCTGGGCCTTTGGGGATGCCCCCGAGGCAACCCCCAGGAGGATCCTGAGAAAGGATACTGTATTCGTGAAGGATGAGCTGCACCAGCTTCTCCGAGCAGTGAGTCAAGCTCACGGTGGAGTTGAAGGAGATGCCACCCCCCTTCTTGGGCTGGAAGGAAGACAGAGGGGCTGTTAGGTCAACAATGCTGGAATCTCCCTCAGTGCCAGCTCCCCCCACAGCGCAGCCAGCTTCCTGTGTCTCACCTTGAAGTAGATGTTGGGTTTATTTTTGTTCAGCCGGATGCCAACTGTTTCCAGTTCCTTTTCCAAGAGAGCTCTGCAGGAGGAATCACAGCACGCACTCAACCTTTTGCCCAAATCCATGTTTGCAGGAGCATGCCCTGCAGCCTGGCTCCAAACAGCAACTCTTACATTTTGCACATGCAAGCAAAAACACCGAGGTCGCCTCTAAGGAGAAACGCCCAATGGCTGAGCATTCTTCCCACGCCATTCTGCCCCTCAGAGGCCCCTCCCCTCCCTCTGCTGACCTCTGCACTTCTCCCTTGGTGGCTTCCAGCATCATGATGACGACATCTGAGGTCCGGGCCACCGCAATCACTTGGCGTCCTCGGCCCTTCCCTAAAAACACAAAAGAAATGACTCTCATAGAGAAGCTGACAAAGAACCAGGGCATAAAAGGGGGGGCTCGTGTTCTTTTTTTTTGACCTGGTCAATCCAAACAGAAACCCCTTCTCTGAAAGTGGACATAGCCATTGCTTTCTCCTATGACAGCCCAAGGGCAGCTTTCCTCCCGCCCCATCTGACAAGCCTCAACGGTAGGACTTCCTTATTGTTTTTTATTTTGTTTGCTTGTATCCTGCCTTTACTATTTTGGCAAATAACCCAAGGCGGCGAACATATCCAAAACAATACATCTTCCTCCTCCTATTTTCCCAACAACCACAACCCTGTGAGTAGTTTGGCAGTTAAAAAGCAGAAGGGAATTCCAACCTTGAGCAGCTCCTTCAATGATCCCAGGAAGATCTAGAAGCTGGATATTGGCTCCTTTGTACTGCACATAAATGAAGAAAAATCAGAAAAGGCAATCCACCACTAAGCATCTCACATGAATCTGAGTGCTGATTTAATTAGCAGCACAGCCGTCTATGAGCTTCACTCTCATAGAAGTAACAATATCTACATTGGCTCAATTGCCACCCGAGGCAAAAGGGAGCCCATGAGAAGTGCATTTACCTCTATGACTCCAGGAATGCAGGTCAATGTCGTGAATTCATAAGAAGCTGCTTCACTAGCCGTGGAAGTCATTAAACTCAGAAACGTGGACTAAAAGAGAAGGCAGAGATTCAGAAAGCAGAACTTATTTTCAAAGCCATGCCTGAAGAGTCCTTGTTCTCCGCTCAGCACTGACCTTACCCACAGAAGGGAAACCGATCAGCGCCACCCGAGCATCCCCCGACTTCATCACATCGAAGCCTTCCCCTTTGGCCGCAGCTGATTTGGAAGGTTCTAGAAGTTGAGCTCTGTACTTGGCGAGCTTGGCCTTCAGCAGACCCAGGTGGTACTCCGTAGCTGGGGGTGAAAACGGAGAAAGAACAAGCAGGTGACGAAGGAGCCCATGTGGGGGAGGGAAGAGACTCAGGGCGATCTGTTTCATTTCAGTCACCGGGAGTTCCTTGGGCAGCAGCTATAATAAATCTAAAGCAATATTCATCATAATGCTGTAGTAACACTTTTTTGTTCGTTTTTCTTGCTACACTTGGTAAATATAATCCCAGGCGGCCCTTTTCTGCTCCCCTTCCGATTTTCTGGGCATGCTCCCACTTCTCCCACGCGAGCTGTGCCAGCCATCTGCTCCCACACTTGTGGACCGGCAGGGCGGGGATGATGGCAGTCCATTGCTTCTGGAGGCTGGCGAGAAGAGGCAGAGGTGGCAGAGGAGGAAGAGGAAGAGGCAAACTGGCCCAAAGGGAATCCTGGTGGTTTCAATGGCTTTGCCATGTTCTGGAGGAATGCATCCGATCCTACTGGAGGCACCAGTCGTTTATTATTGTTATTGTTACTATTAAATCTATTTACTGCCTGCCTCACCATGGGCTACTCTAGGTGGACCACAACCATAAAAAAAAATGAAGAAACAAAAAGGAAGTTTAAACAAAGCAAAAGTAAAATAAAAAGAACAATAAAACAGAGAAAGAAAACAGTTCATTTATGCAGCCGTTTACTGTATTTAGGAAGTGTATAAAACAACATAAATGGACACACACGTACACCCACACCCACCCACCCAGATTCAGATACACAAATATTTACAAATACACACATATATATTACATACACACATATACTACATATACACACATATATACATACACACCCATATGAACGAGTCAGATTTTGAAAAAGACTCATTTAATTTCATTTTGCGTTAAATGACACCCAGCCCACCCCCACTGACATAGCACAGCCAGGCCCATAAATAGCCGGCGGGGTTCCTCCCTTCAAGAGGCCAAGCCGGGGCGTCTCCCGAGGCCTGCAGACTCGCCAGGCCGCCCTCCAACAGGGGAGGCGCCCCTTCCCGGCCCCGCCGGGCTGCCCCCGCCTCACCCTTGTTCTTCTGGGTCCGGGCGATCTCCTTCTCGATCTCCGCGATCTTCTCCAGGATCCCCATCGTGGCGACTCGGGCGGAATGCGATGAGGGACGGGCTGCCCTGGAAGTAGTTCCCGGGCAGGTCCGTCTCGCCAAGCCCTCCGCCCGGCAACCCGGACAGGCGACGTTTCGTTCCGCCCCTGTCGGGGAGAGCTGGAACAGCAGGGCAGGCCGCGTAAAAGGCAAAAAGGTTGTATGACGCTTACAGTAAAAAGATTTTTTGTTTTGCTTTGTTTAATGTTTACTACAAACCATGAAATAAGCCAGGGCTGTCTAATCTTGGCAGATTCAAGACCGGTGTATTTCAACTCCCAGAATTCCCCATCCAGCATGGCTGGCTGGGGATTTCTGGGAGTTGAGGGGCACTGATCTTAAAGTTGCCAAGGTTGGACACCCCTAATATGAATGGTCAGTGGGCAGAAATTTAACATATATTATTTAACACATATATAAAAAATATTACTTAACCTATATATTGAAATATTATTTATTAAATCCATACACAGCTCAGAATCACCAAGTTGAGCTATGTACACATTTCAATAATAGGAAGGAATCAACCCAAGTCTTTTTTTCCCTCATCCTATCCCCATTCCCAGGACTTAAGGGCCACTTCTGCCCTCTTTTCATTTCTGACATGCTTGCTTCTGAATATCTGCTTCTCCCTGGATGTCTACAACCCCAAGGGCAAATAAAAATCCTTCTTTAGCTGATGGGCAGGGGTAAGGCCATCAGAGCTGCAAATGGCTATTGGCTAAAGGTTGGCCAGTGCAACAGTACTACAAAACCCACATTGCAAGTATTACAAAGCCCACCCTACATGGCTCTTCCACCCCAAAGGAGAGTTAGGGGGCTCCTTGGCAAAGGGCAGAGGGCCAAACAGAGCCCTATAACATCACAGTGACCGGGCCAAACACACAATACATTTTTAATCTTATTTCAATCATCCAGATATCCAGTATGCAAAGCAGCCATCGTGCCATCTTGCAAGAAAGTGATGGAAGCGCGCGGGGGGGGGGGGGGGGGGG